>NC_136263.1:85367389-85617389 GCF_964187855.1 Myxine glutinosa | reverse complement strand
TAAATGACTTTAACAACTTTACACTACCCGGGGTCTTTCTCCGGCCAAACCATTGGCCCTCTTACACTATGGGTTCTAAAAACCAATTCCCATTGGCCAAACTGTGGTGCTTTTCAATTTGGGGTCTCACTCCCCCGATTCATCTCCCGGTGCCCTCGCACAATTTCTGGGCGGTGGCGTGTACCTCTCCCAGCGGGTCTACCCACCTGCACACCTCCACCACTGCAGTTGCCTCCGAGCTTACCTGCTCCTTACCCTAACCTAACTACCTGGGGAAGGCCCTCTGGCGCTCTCCCCACTCGGTGCCCTCTCTGGCACTGGGCTACCCGATCCACACCCGGGATCCTCAGGCACCCACTCACAACTACCGGCTCCCAGAGCCCACCTGCGGCCTCACCTGGCCGACATCCTCACAGTGGTGGAGTGCCCAACCAACTACACACACTAACAGGCTACACGCCCAGCCATTTCCACAACACTAATGCACCCATCCACAACACCATTCTGCAACCGCACCACAAATGCCAATATCCAACCACAATTTACCTGTACCCTCTACCTAACACTTACACTACCCGCCCCGGGTATCCGTGATGGGGTCCACTCTTCCCCCATTCACACCTTCGCACCATGCACACCACTCCGTACCACTTACTCCAACTCTCTCCACACACCTGTACCTGCACACCTGTGCTCTCACACCTGGTGCCACCTGCACCCTTCTCTCCCCAAGCGCATTCGCGCTGATCCACACACTCACTACTCATACACTGCTCCACACACCTGTCCAGTTGCACACCTGTGCAATCACACCTGTTCAATTCTCACACACACGGCATCATCTCAGCTAACTACTCCCTTCTGAAACTTGCGCTTCCCAGTCGTCCCTTTAAACTATTGCGCTCCCACGTCATTATCATCCACACTAATCTACCTGCGTCCCCACTACAGGTATCAGTCACTAACTAAACTTAACGTCACCTAATGTCATCTTTCTAGATCCCTACAATATAACCTAACCCACCCGGGCTAGTTTTCACTGCCATACACCCCATAAGCTATTGCTCCTTTGCCCCCCACTATGGCAAGGGTGGCAGGGATGCCCGCCTTACCCACCGGGCCCATCGCTCACTACCAATTTTGCACATCAAATTTCAACAAATCAAAAATTTGGCCAATCACTGCTCATCATCTGCCAATCATTACGGCCAATCCTTTGCCAATCATCAAATTTCGCTTTTTTCTAATTTTGGGTCCAAAACACTAACCTCATCACCCCGTCTACTCACTAATGCCTCTCGGTGCGCCAATTCCTGTCCAAAGCCCGGCTTCGTAAAGCCAAGCCATGAATGCGGGTTGTTCTGTGCCAGCGGCTGGATGCGTCCGGCACTCGGTGCAGGGACGGGGGCTTACCCGGGCCGAGATCCCACGCACCATCTCGGCGTGGAGCCATCCAATGTCCCGATCTCGACCTGCCGGACTGCCTCAACAAAAAGTGGTCGCCATGACGACCCTTTCTATCGGGCTGCCCGCTCCGCCTAGTGGAGCACGGACGCGGCCGTTCAAAGCGAGGCCCAGCTCGCATCGAGGGCCCGATTCGGCTAAAAGTCGACGTAACCTCTAAACCGGTTACCGTCGATGCTTCACCTGGACGCTTACACCCCGCAGCCCGTTCCTTGCTCACACATCCAGCCGTGCCCATGCTCCTCGTACCTTTCCTTACACACCTCGGTACTCTCATTCCACTCACAGCCTTGGTCACACACCTGACCACCGAACACTTTGGCACACATTCGTTGGTCGCACACCTCACCAACACACCTCTTCGCGCCCCCTCCTCGGTCACCTCCTCTGTGACAATCACAGGTGTGCTCTCATTCGCACACCCAACCACGTGCCTCACCACCAACTCCAGCGTGCATTCCCACTCACGCTCTACCATTCCAGGTGTGCATCCTTCCATCCCAGGTGTACATCCTCGCTCACCTGTCACAACCAACTCACTCTCCTTGTCACTCTCACTACTCTCACCTCCACTCTTGACAACGCACTCACCCTTACTCCCGACAGCCCACTCTTTCCTCATGCACCTGTCCGTTACACACCTTTCCCGCGCACACTCTCCCGTTACACCCTCTGTAACACTCACCACAGGTGGACACTCTTCCTTACTTTTGACAGCGCACTCTTTCCCCATGCACACGTCCGTCACACACCTTTCTCGCGCACACTCTCCCATCACACCCTCTGTAACACTCACCACACCGCGCCCCCATGCGCTCCCTCGCACACGCGCTACGACCGACTCACTCTCGCCAGCACCCTCACTCCTTGGCACGCACTTTTTCCTCACACACCCCAGAGTCGGACTTTCTTGCACACCTCCTTTTTCGCACACCAGACCTGTCGCACACTTCACCCACGGCCTCTCACGAACACCCGGGTCCATCTCGACCCCCAAGCTTCTTAAATCCCCTGGCGCATCATACGCACGACCATATTGGTCACCACTTACACCGGGTCCTCTTCCTCTTCGCTTCTCCTCCATCACCTGCGAATCCCTCATCCGGTTAATGAGCACATCATCACGATCCGAACACAGACTTTGGACCAATTCTTTTACTTCCTCCTTTATCTCTTTCTTATCCTCTCTCCGTCGCTTCTTAATTTCGCTCACCCCTCCTTCCACCTCCTCCAATTTCTGCTTCACCTCCTTCATCTCTTCGTGCGCCCCTTTAAGTTCTTCCTCTAACTCCACTTTATTTTTTTCTATGTGCTCCCGCACCTCCCGCTCTTTAACCTCCATCACCTCTACCACCTTGTCCATTTTCCTCGTCAGGTCCTCATGTACCGTCTGACACTCTTTTTTAATTACCCCTACGTCCTTTTTCATCTCCTTCTGTGTCGATTTTAAACCCTCTATTACCGCTGTGTTCTTCTTTACCTGGTCCCCCAACTCCTTTTGTCCCACTGTCAGTTGTTCTACTCCCAGCGTCAACTCCTCTATACCCCCTTGCAGTTTTACAGTCCCCTTTCTCACCTCCTTCTCCATGCGCTCCTTACAGTGCCTCACCTCCTCGCGCACTCCTCCGACCTCCTCACTCACTCCTCTTCTGATCTCCTCTCCCATCACTTGCATCTCCTGCCCAGATGCCACCCTCATCTGCTCCATTTCCTCCCTGTGAGCATCCAGTTTGGTTTCTACCCCCATTCTGACCCCCTCTATCTGCTGCCCCATTTGTTTAACTTCCCTTTCCGCTTGGTCCCTCATGTCCCTCAATTTGCCTTCCATGGTGTTTTCTAACCCCTCTAACCCTTTTTGCATCCCTTCCATTTGATTCTCTTGAGCGGCCATTCTGTTTTCTACCCCCGTTAACCCATTTTTCACCTCTTTTATCCCGTTGTCTAACCCCTCAAATTTGTCGTCTAACTTCCCAAATTTCTTGTCTAAACCCTTAAAATTATTGTCTAACCCCTCACCGGTACCCCTCGCTTCGTCCCTCATTACCCCCATTTGGCCCTCTAATCGCCCACTATCAACCCTCATTTGCTCACTCTGAGCATCCATCCGGTTCCCCATTTGTCCCATACTGCTTTTCAGACCTCTAATTTGGTCTCCCAATTGCTCACCCATTTGTTCCATAAGGGCCCTCATTTGCAGAAGGAAAAGGTTCGAATCCACCAGGGGCGCTGCCACGGTCGCGGGCGCGGTGACCAGCGAGGTGCCATTTTGCGCTCCCGCAACGTCGGGCGCAACGACGCTATTTTGTGCGTCTGCTACCCTCACTGCTTCACTCTCCTCGCATCCCTCAATTTGGTCCTGGACCGACCCTGCCTCACTCTCCTCTACCGGAACCCAGCTGTCTTGATCCGCCATAGCGCGACTTTCAAAATTCGGGTTTTTATATTTGGTAAAACACAATCGAATTTCGTCGTTATAATTTCGAGCGCGGGAAACGCGCTCCGGATCGAATTCTACCTCCCAACACCAATTGTTACCCTAGTGGTACAATTGGTGTTCCAAAATTTGGGCCTAATAAATTTAGTCCCAGGTCCGAATCCGATACTCCTGACACCAATTGTTACAGACGCAGTTGTGGATGTTAGTTTACCGAGCGGTTTGGTATGACCGCGTCTGCACAGTTTACCCGATTATGCTCGAACGTTGACTAAGTCGCGCTATGCTAAATCAATGATGGAAAAGACACAACGGCTGGATTAAAATGACACGACACCAAGGGTTCAGTTCTCAAGACCTCCGGAGGAGGTTATATTAGGGCGGAAGGTCAGATTACAACGACAAGAGGGACAGCATAGAAAGGTGGGCACTTAAACACGGTCTTATCTTAGCCCCGACAGACGACAGATAAACGGGACAAGGCTGACTCACATGGGGATTGATGGCAAGGAAAGGCGGGTAGTCGATGGCTCAAGGTGCACTCTTGGCTCAAGGACAGAATCGACCCGCTCCGGTCCAGAGATGCGGGAGGTCTCACTCAGCGCTCGAAGGTGACTTTCTTTCTCCAAGCTGGGGGCGCATCTCACGTCACGTCCGGTAAGTGGCCGCGTATATCCAGCGGGGAGTGACACGCCCTCGGCTCGTTAGCTCCGCCCCAGATGGAATCGGTCCGCCCTTCTTATTGGGTGCGGGGGGGTTACCAGGCTCCGCCCTTGACGAGGAGCTGACAGCCAGCCTCTTCGTGGTAACCCCGTGGAGCGCATGGGTAATGGCGGCTAACCAAGCCGGAGTGAGGACGCACACTCCCCCCGCGCCGTGCCGCGCCGCGCCGCCCCCCTCTGTTGTTGTAGTTGTTGTTGTAGTTGTTGTTGTTGGTGTTTCATGGGGAAGATGGGAGGAGGTAAGGGGAGGTCCTAAACTCACTACTGGTGCCATACAATCACATTCTGGTGCATCGAAGAGTCAGAATTAATGGAAACGAGTCCTTAACTGACATAGACTAAGAATAACTAGCAAGATGTCCGAAAGTTGTCTACGTGAGATGCGGTGGACCTGGGCACGACATTTAATGGGGGAAAAAGGGGAAGGTCGGTTCTACAGAGTGTTATTTACAGGCAATGGGACTAGGGAATGGGGGATTGGGGATAGTTGGGGAGTATTGGGGAAATAGGGGAATATTTACAAGCGGATATGGAGGCCAAATGCCATATCCGCAACAATATATATATACAGACTGTATATATATATATATATATATATATATATATATATATATATATATATATATATATATATATATATATATATATATATATATATATATATATATATATATATATATATATTATATTATATATTATTATTATTATAATTATATTTATTATTATATTATATTATATTATATTGTATATATAAAAGAAAGTTTTTGTTTGTTTGTCTGCACGCGCTAATCTCCTGAACGGTGAAAGATAGGAGGAAACCTCTGAAACAAAAAATGTCGGCACGGGCCCCGGGAAGGTTATAGGCTCGGTGGTGAGGCCGGTCGAGGCCGCATCGGCCGGGCTGGGCCCATTTCGCAATTAAAAGCTGAGCTGAATTATAGTAGTCAATCTTCTATGGCCGTGAGTAAAAGCTGAATTATAGTAGTAAATTCATTCAAAAAGAACCCGGGCAACGCCGGGTGCTTTCGGCTAGTATCTATATTATAATAGGCGAAGGTGATTCTGTCCGTCTGTCCGGGGTGTGGCTTAGTCCGTTTGCAGAGTAGCTCCACCCATTCTTGGAGAGGCTTCATGTAAACAAATATCCACCATTTTATGAACTTGAATAGCTTTGAGGCCTGTTTAGTTAGGCCTTTCTCTCTCACACAGGTTTATTTCAATTCTAATTCGATATATCATTTCATTTTTAACAGTCGCTAACATAGTGTTAGACTCGGTTGAAAAAAAACGGGAAGAGAATCCCAAGAAAGTTTCCGTTTATAGAACGAAATGATTTCTCAAAGGCCTGTAAACTAAAGCCCATTTTATCGAATTCACCATCTGATTTAATTTTTATCGATGGTTTTAGACTCGGTGTCAGAAATAATTGAGAACATTCACGCACGCACGGGAAATTGCCGAGATATATATATAAAAAATCGCGCCATGATGATACACAAAAATACACCGCCTAAAATAACATTCGGGGAAAATGTCAACATATATTAAAAATTCGCTTTTTCTTTTCCGTTAAGATATATTAGTTTTACGTTTTATGAGAGTCGGCACAAAAACGACATATATATCTTCGTTCTTTCTTATTTCATTCAACATTATTATCCGGAAGTAAAATATTTTTCAGGAAATTACCGAGAGATATATGTCTTCGTTTTTTTTTTATTAGTTATGTGCGCATACACTTTAAATAGGTTTATTTGAAATCTTTAATTTTCACAATGTAATTTACTTGCCATTTGTCATTTGATAATTACGAGACACTTCCTCTTGAGGATCGTGACAATTCATGCGTTGCGTGGAAACTTCCATTTCCAAAATGAATGCGACGGTCCATGAAGAATGCAGACTTGAACAGGATGTAGCAAGAAAACGAATGAGACGGGCGAACTAGTCCGTCGACGAACGTCAATGCAGACCAGGAACAGGATGTAGCAAGAACCGCACAGAGACCGCACGAGATGGGAGAACCGCACAGAGTGCTGCTGCAACAACGATGAGGAGGGTTGGAGAGGAGCGAGGGGTTGGAGAGCGAGGTGCTAGGGGTTGGAGAGTGAGGAGCGAGGGGTTGGAGAGTGAGGAGCGAGGGGTTGGAGAGCGAGGAGCGAGGGGTTGGAGAGCAAGGAGCGAGGGGTTGGAGGGCGAGGAGATAGGGGTTGGAGAGCGAGGATCTAGGGGTTGGAGAGTGAGGAGCAAGGAGTTGGAGAGTGAGGGCCGATTGGAGCGGAGAGTGAGGGCCGATTGGAGCGGAGAGTGAGGGCCGATTGGAGCGGAGAGTGAGGGGCGATTGGAGCGGAGAGTGAGGGCCGATTGGAGCGGAGAGGAGTGTGAGGAGGTATTGGAATGGAGTGTGAGGAGGTATTGGAGTGGAGTGTGAGGAGGTATTGGAGAGGAGTGTGAGGGGGAATTGGAGAGGAGTGTGAGGGGTTGGAGAGGAGTGTGAGGGCTTGGAGAGGAGTGTGAGGAGGTATTGGAGAGCAGTGCGAGGGGGTATTGGAGAGGCGTGCGAGGAGGTATTGGAGAGGAGTGCGAGGAGGTATTGGAGAGGAGTGTGAGGAGGTATTGGAGAGGAGTGTGAGGAGGTATTGGAGAGGAGGGTGAGGAGGTATTGGAGAGGAGTGTGAGGAGGTATTGGAGAGGAGTGTGAGGAGGTATTGGAGAGGAGTGTGAGGAGGTATTGGAGAGGAGTGTGAGGAGGTATTGGAGAGGAGTGTGAGGAGGTATTGGAGAGGAGTGTGAGGAGGTATTGGAGAGGAGTGTGAGGGATTGGAGAGGAGTGTGAGGGATTGGAGATGAGTGTGAATGATTGGAGAGGAGTGTGAATGGTTGGAGAGGAGTGTGAGGGGTTGGAGAGGAGAGGAGTGTGAGGGGTTGGAGAGGAGTGTGAGGGGTTGGAGAGGAGTGTGAGGGGTTGGAGAGGAGTATGAGGGATTCGTGAGGAGGTGTTGGAGAGGAGTGTGAGGAGGTGTTGGAGAGGAGTGTGAGGAAGTGTTGGAGAGGAGTGTGAGGAGGTGTTGGGGAGGAGAGAGGGGCTTGGCAGACTTGGCTTGGCAGACTCTGTATATATATATATATATATACAGACTTGGCATATATATATATATATATATATTGTTGTGGATATGAGAATGTTTTTTTATTTTATTGTTGTTGTAAAACGTTGTTGTAAAAGGTTGTTGTAAAATATCACCCCTCCTCCCTCCGTTTGTGGTTGTATAAAGGTCAAAGGGCGTTTCCGTAGTTAGTCCATAAAACATACATGCAGGACACGATATATCTTTTTTGACAGTTATATCCTTATTATGTGTATTAGTGTAAGGCTGTGTCTTCCATTAATTGAAATACTCCATTGCACCAGTGAAAGAGAATAGATCCCCTTTCCTTCCCATCCCCAAAAATCTCCCTTTCCTTCCCATCCCCAAAACCTCCATTTCCATATTACATCCCCTCTCGTCACTGCTGAGCCCTCGATTCCCAATCACCTCCCCTCCAATAACCGCCATTGACCATGTGCTTTGAGTCGGAGAAGAAAGGCGTGTCTCCACCTCGTCAGAGGGGAGGAGGGGCGTGCCCGCCCGTCGTCATCCAGGGCGGAGCCCGAGGGTCGCGCGACCAACCAGGGCCGAGGTGAGCACCCCGATGGGCGTGTCCAAAACGCCGGGGGCGTAATCGCTGGAGGCGCTATAAAAGGCGCAAAACGGAAGTGGTCACAAGGAGTTGGTGAGAGATGCACTCTGAGTTGGTCGCCAGTAGAGGGTCTGAGTCGGTTGGTCACAAAGGGTTGGTCTTGGTGAGAGAGGTCTGAGTTGGTCTGAGTTGGTCGTCAAGAGAGTGGTGGTAAAGAGTGAGGGACCAAGAAAGAGTTGAGGGTTTAGACGAGTGGGACAAGGCCTGGCAAGGCAAGTGGAGGCGGCAGCAGCAGCGACACCCGGCAGCCGCTTGGGGCCTGGGCGGCGGTTTGGAGCAGGGCCGAAAAGGAACGGCGGCTGCTAAACGCGCCGATCGTGCTGCATGACCCCCCTTTGGACCTCCCTCTCCCTCCAGCCCTCCACATCCTGCGATTCCTGCAATTCCCCGCGTGAGTCAGTGTCTTTTGTTTGTTCTGTCCTGGGATAAGTTAAGCCTGTAGATAAGCTAGTATTTGCACTGTGTCACCTGCGTCTTATGTGTTGTAAATAAACTTAATTGCTCCTTTTTGCTTGTGTGTGTAAATAATAAACCCCATTACTCGTCTGTACGTCTTCTCGTTTTAATTCCTTTTCCTCTTGCATTGCGTCGTTTTTGTCTTTTCCCTCATTGAGCAGCTACGGTGCGATACGGCCAAAGTTCTGGGTGAATCGGGTGAGTTTTGTTAGGTCGCGGTCTTACACCACCGCTCGGTCTATAACATCTGTCCGCGACCTGTAACAATTGGTGTCGGGGAGTGAGATCGATCCGGAGCGCGCTTCACGCGCTCAAAATTATAAAGTACCGAAATTTATTTTGTTTTATAAAGTAAAACCCGAATTTTGAAATCGCGCCATGGCTGTTCAAGGCGACGGGATGCCGGTGGGAGAGATAGAGGGGTTAGAAGTAACCCAGGACTTCGGGGAAGAAAGGGAAGAGGAGAGCAATGAGGTGGTTGAGGGTGTATCAGGTGCACAAAATGGCGGCCTCGCGCACATGGTTATTGTGGCGCCAAATTTAGCCACGCCCGTGACCGTAGCAGCGCCGCCGATGGATTGGGGCCTTTTTATGATCCAAATGAAGGCCCTTATGGATGCTCAGAGTGAGCAAATAAGGGCTCAGAGTGAGCAATTGGGCGTAATGGGGGGCCAAATGGGGGTAATGAGGGACGAAGCGAGGGGTACTGGGGAGGAGTTAGACAAGAAATTTGGGAAGTTAGACAATAATTTTGAGGGGTTAGACAACGGGATAAAAGAAGTAAAGAATGGGTTAACGGGGGTGGAAAATAGAATGGCTGCCCAGGAGAATCAGTTAGAAGGGGTGAAAAATGGGTTAATGGGGCTAGAAAACAGGATGGAAGGCAAATTGCGGGAGATAGGGGAGCAATCCGCCCGAGAAATTAAACAAATGGGAGAGCAGATAGAGGAGGTAAAAATCGGGGTAGAAACCAAACTGGATGCTCAGAGGGATGAATTGGGACAGATGAGGGTGGCATCTACAAAAGAGATGGGGGAGATGAAGGAGGAGATACGACGGGGTGTGGGTGAGGAGGTCTCGGGGCTACGCGAGGAGGTAAAGCGAGGTGAAAAGCGTATAGAGGAAGAGGTGAGAAATAATACGGCTAAGTTACAAGGGGGAATAGAAGATCTGACGGAGGAGGTGGAACAGCTGACAGAGGGACAAACTAAGTTAGTGGAGCAGGTTCAAAGGAACACTGCAGTATTCGGAGGGTTAAAGGCGACACAAAAAGAAATTAAAAATGACTTGATAGCGACACGGAGGCAATGTCAGATGGTACGGGAGGAACTGACAATGAGGGTGGAGGAGGTGACAGAGATAATGGAGACAAAGGACCGGCAGGTGAGGATGCACATAGAGACGGTCACGGTAGCCCTAGAGGACGAACTTGAGGAGACGCACCGAGAAATAAAAGAGGTTAAACAAAAACTAGAGGAAGTGGAAGAAGAGGTGAGTGAAATTAAGAAGGGACGAACAGAAACTAAAAGAGAAATCCAGGAGGAGGTGATGGAATATGTGCAAGGTCGGTGCTCAACTCATAATGTGATGCTCACTAACCAAATAAAAAGTTTGCAGGTGGCAAAGGAGGTGCGGAGACGATGTACAGAGGTGAGTGGCAATGTATATGATGTGAGGAAAGCTTCAGTCGGCTTGGGGATTGGTTTGGATCCGGGTGTTCGTGAAAGGCCGTTGGTGAAGTGTGTGACAGGTCAGGTGTGCGAAAAAAGAGGTGTGCGAGAATGTCCGACCATGGGGTGTGTGAGGAAAAAGTGCACGCCGAGGAGTGAGTGTGCCGTCAAGAGTGAGTTGGTCGAAGCGCGTGTGCGAGGGGGTACATGGAAGCGCGGTGTGGTGAGTGTTACGGAGGAAGTAACGAAAAAGTGTGCGCGAGAGAGGTGTGTAACGGACGGGTGCATGGGGAAAGCGCATGCTGTCGAGAGTAAGGGTGAGTGCGCTGTCAAGAATGGAGGTGAGAGTAGTGAGAGTGAAACGGAGCGTGAGTTGGTTGTGACAGGTGAGCGAGGATGTACACCTGGAATGGAAGGATGCACACCTGGAATGGTAGAGCGTGTGTGGGAAGGCACATTTGAGTTGGTAGTGAGGCACGTGGTTGGGTGTGCGAATGAGAGCACACCTGTGATTGTCACAGAGGAAGTGACCGAGGAGGGGGCGCGAAGAGGTGTGTTGGTGAGGTGTGCGACCAACGAATGTGTGCCAAAGTGTTCGGTGGTCGGGTGTGTGACCAAGTCGGCGAGCGGAATGAGTGTACCGAGGTGTGTAAGAAACGGTACGACGAGGAGCATGGAAACGGCTGCATGTATGAGCAAGAAAGGGGTAGCGTATGCTTGTAAGCATCCAGGTGAGGCGTCGACGGTAACCGGTTTAGCGGTGAGGGCGACTTATAGCCGAATCGGGCCCTCGGTGCGTGCCGGGCTTCGCGTGCCGCGAGAACCAGCGGGGATCCGAGCCACGGCGGGTTCGAAAGGACCGCCGTGCGCGATCCACGCTGGGCCTCGCGTGGAACGGCCGCGTCCGGGCTCCACTAGGCGGAGCGGGCAGCTCGATAGGAAGGGTCGTCATGGCGACCACTTGCTATTGAGACGTGCCGGCAGGTCGAGATCGGGACAGTGGATGGCTCCGTGCCGAGATGGTGCGTGGGATCTCGGCACGGGTAAGCCCCCGTCCCTGCCACGAATGCGGGATGTATCCAGCGGCTGGCACAAAAGAATCCGCGTTCATTGCTCGGCTGTACGAAGCCGGGCTGTAGACGTGAATTGGCGCACCGAGAGGATGTAATAAGTAGACGGGTGATAGTGATAATGGTAGTGATTCGATACGAAATTTGTAATAGTGGGTAGAATTGGCAGTAAATGGAAAATTTTTGAATTGGTTGGAATGTGGACGAGCAAAATTGATAGAGACCCCCGATGTGGTGGGATGGCAAATCCACCATCCCTCACAGAGTGGGGCAAATGCGCAATAGTTTATGGGGTGGCTATGACAACCGAGCCAGGGAGGGCTTGGATAATTGTAGAGATCTAGCGAAGATGACATTAGGTAACGTTAAGTTTAGTTAGTGACTGATACCTGTAGTGGGGACGCAGGTAGATTAGTGTGGATTATAATGACGAGGGAGCGCAATAGTTAAAAGGGGCGACTGGGAAGCGCAAGTTTCAGAGGGGAGTAGTTAGCTGAGATGATGCCGTGTGTGTGAGGATTGAACAGGTGAGAATGGAACAGGTGTGATTGCACAGGTGTGCAACTGAACAGGTGTGTGGAGCAGTGTATGAGGGAGTAGTGGTGATTGCGTGTTGTGTTGACCAAATGGTCCAGGAAGAGGAGGAGGGTGCAGGTGGCACCAGGTAGGATTGCACAGGTGTGCAACGACAGATGAATGAAAGACAGGTGTATGGAATAAATGGTATGGAGTGGTGGAATGGATGGTCGTGGAGTGAGAATGGTGGAAATTGTGGAGTGGAGTGGATGGTGCGAAGGTGTGAATGGGGGAAGAGTGGACCCCCATCACGGATACCCGGGGCGGGTAGTGTAAGTGTTAGGTAGAGGGTACAGGTAAATTGTGGTTGGATATTGGCATCTGTGGTGCGGGTGGCAGAAAGGTATGTGGATGGGTGCATTAGTGTTGTGGAAATGGCTGGGCGTGTAGCCTGTTAGTATGTGTAGTTGGTTGGGCACTCCACCACTGTGAGGATGTCGGCCAGGTGAGGCCGCAGGTGGGCTCTGGGAGCCGTTAGTGTCAGTG
Source organism: Myxine glutinosa (assembly GCF_964187855.1). Classification (NCBI taxonomy): domain Eukaryota; kingdom Metazoa; phylum Chordata; class Myxini; order Myxiniformes; family Myxinidae; genus Myxine; species Myxine glutinosa. The sequence goes on along the minus strand of NC_136263.1, from coordinate 85,604,770 downwards.
GGGCCCGAGGATCCGGAGGACGGACCCGGGTAGCCCAGTGCCAGAGAGGGCACCGAGTGGGGAGAGCGCCAGAGGGCCTTCCCCAGGTAGTTAGGTTAGGGCAGGGAGCAGGTAAGCTCGGAGGCAACTGCAGTGGTGGGGGGTGTGCAGGTGGGTAGACCTGCTGGGAGAGTTACACGCCACAGCCCAGAAATTGTGCGAGGGCACCGGGAGATGAATCGGGGGAGTGAGACCCCAAATTGAAAAGCACCACAGTTGGTCAATGGGAATTGGTTTTTAGAACCCATAGTGTAAGTTGGCCAATGGATTGGCAGGGAGAGACCCCGGGTAGTGTAAGGTGTGTTAAAATCATTTAGAGGATAGTTAGGATGAAGGATCTCCTCGCACCATCTGCATCCACTCACCTGAGGTGACAGGTACTCCGCACCATGCCATGTCTTATTATTTTTACTGTGCAAATGTTTGGATTGTGAGACGCATCATGACGTGGGTGTGACATTGTGCGTAATTCCATCTCTCCCTCCTTATGAGGATTGATGATGAATTGGTGATGGCAAATTTTGAAGTAGAGGGATTGTAGAGACGAATTTGGTATAGGGGAAATATGGGGAAGACGTGACAGTAGTGACGAATTTGTAAATGTGTAGATTTTTGTACATATGGGGTAAGGGCAAGGGTAGGGTAGGTGACAGGGGGGGTGACGTACGGTAGGGACGAGCTTTCTCACTTCGCCCTCCGTACGCATTTCGCCTTGCATTGCCTTATTGATGTGTACCCTTGTGACCTTACCCCTCGCTCAATTGTCTTTCCCCTTTTGTCTCCCACATGACCTGTGCGCCGTTGGGCGCCGAGGGGAGCGTGCGTGGGTCGGCCATTGTGCGCCCGAAATTCCCAGAACCAGCTGTCTGCATCGATGCACCACATTATGGACCACATGCCTGTGGCCGAGCACCACTTATGGACCCCATGGGTTGGGGCATGGCCCCTCTGCTGGAACCGGCCATGAGGGCCCGAAATCTTGCTGGCGGACCTTGGCCACAGGGCACCGGTGCCCCACAGGTGAACCACACATAGTCGGCCCTGTGGGCCATAAATAAAGCAAATAAAAAAAGGACACATTGGGCACACTTTATTGAAAATAGGCCGCCAGTAAGCAAAGCAAAATGAAAATGACAACATCTGGAAGACAAATAATAATCACCAGCAGAGGGAGCCGAAGAGCAAGAGACCACCTGCAGGGTTAGGGGTTGTTGATTTTATTTTATTGTTGAACATTGATGAACAATGGTGACTGCACCGATTGGTGCTTGGGCTTGTATTGGTGCGTTTTTGGGTGCATTCATGGTGCGTCGATGCAGAGCAGACTGTCTCCCCCCCGAAAGAACAATTACAGGTCCTGGGTTAGTTTTGTAAATAAAAATAGCGTCAATTGTAAATAATGCTTCCCACCGTCAGTGTGTAGTTTGAAGACCATTCCGCAATTCGGTTAACTGTGGGCGTAAGTCTGTTAGGCAGGGTGCAATGGAGCAGCGGGACACATTTATTATGTTTTAAAACTGTCGCACTCAGGGTCAGGTTAAAAGTAGAGGGAACTACACCTACGTGCCACACTAAGGTAAAAGTTATAGGCCCGGGACGTGCCTAAGGGGAGGAGGGTGCAGTGTTGTGGATATGAGAATGTTTTTTTATTTTATTGTTGTTGTAAAACGTTGTTGTAAAAGGTTGTTGTAAAAGGTTGTTGTAAAATATCACCCCTCCTCCCTCCGTTTGTGGTTGTATAAAGGTCAAAGGGCGTTTCCGTAGTTAGTCCATAAAACATACATGCAGGACACGATATATCTTTTTTGACAGTTATATCCTTATTATGTGTATTAGTGTAAGGCTGTGTCTTCCATTAATTGAAATACTCCATTGCACCAGTGAAAGAGAATAGATCCCCTTTCCTTCCCATCCCCAAAAATCTCCCTTTCCTTCCCATCCCCAAAACCTCCATTTCCATATTACATCCCCTCTCGTCACTGCTGAGCCCTCGATTCCCAATCACCTCCCCTCCAATAACCGCCATTGACCATGTGCTTTGAGTCGGAGAAGAAAGGCGTGTCTCCACCTCGTCAGAGGGGAGGAGGGGCGTGCCCGCCCGTCGTCATCCAGGGCGGAGCCCGAGGGTCGCGCGACCAACCAGGGCCGAGGTGAGCACCCCGATGGGCGTGTCCAAAACGCCGGGGGCGTAATCGCTGGAGGCGCTATAAAAGGCGCAAAACGGAAGTGGTCACAAGGAGTTGGTGAGAGATGCACTCTGAGTTGGTCTGAGTCGGTTGCCAGTAGAGGGTCTGAGTCGGTTGGTCACAAAGGGTTGGTCTTGGTGAGAGAGGTCTGAGTTGGTCTGAGTTGGTCGTCAAGAGAGTGGTGGTAAAGAGTGAGGGACCAAGAAAGAGTTGAGGGTTTAGACGAGTGGGACAAGGCCTGGCAAGGCAAGTGGAGGCGGCAGCAGCAGCGACACCCGGCAGCCGCTTGGGGCCTGGGCGGCGGTTTGGAGCAGGGCCGAAAAGGAACGGCGGCTGCTAAACGCGCCGATCGTGCTGCATGACCCCCCTTTGGACCTCCCTCTCCCTCCAGCCCTCCACATCCTGCGATTCCTGCAATTCCCCGCGTGAGTCAGTGTCTTTTGTTTGTTCTGTCCTGGGATAAGTTAAGCCTGTAGATAAGCTAGTATTTGCACTGTGTCACCTGCGTCTTATGTGTTGTAAATAAACTTAATTGCTCCTTTTTGCTTGTGTGTGTAAATAATAAACCCCATTACTCGTCTGTACGTCTTCTCGTTTTAATTCCTTTTCCTCTTGCATTGCGTCGTTTTTGTCTTTTCCCTCATTGAGCAGCTACGGTGCGATACGGCCAAAGTTCTGGGTGAATCGGGTGAGTTTTGTTAGGTCGCGGTCTTACACCACCGCTCGGTCTATAACATCTGTCCGCGACCTGTAACAATATATATATATATATATATATATATATATATATATATATATATATATATATATATTGTTACGGACACGGCTAAAGATGTTGCTTGACCGAGCGGAATGGCCGCCGTGTTCGTACAGTTAACCCGATTACCCCGAACGTTGGCCAAATCGCGTCACAGATATTCAATTGGGGAAAACTCTAAAGCGATCGAATGGAAAGAGGAAGAAGAGGATGAAGACGTACAGAAGAGGCAGAGGATTTATTATTTATACCACACAAACGAAAAGGAGCAGTCAAGGTTATTTACAGCAGGTGACACAGTGCAAAGATTAGCTTATCTAACTGGCTTACTTAGGCCCAGACAGACCACAGACAAACGGACAAGGCTGACTCACACAGGGATTGATGGCAGGTAGACCGATGGCACAAGGTGCACCTTGGCTCGGGGACAGGATACAGCTCAGTCTTTGGGAGGTCTTTCTTAATGGCAGAGGTCTCTCGGCGCTCGGAGGGTGCGTCCTTTCTCCTTTAGCTCTGCGCGCATCTCTCGTCACCACTCCCTCTGATGCGCATGCTCAACGGGGAGTCACACGCCCTCGGCTGGTTGGTTCCGCCCCAACTGGGGGCCGGTCCGCCGCTTCCATTGGGTGCGGGGATTACCGGGCTCCGCCCTTGACGAGGGGCCGACAGGGAGCCCCTGTTTGTTAACCCCGTCGAGCACATGGCCATCCAAACCAAGCCAACCAAGCCGGAGTGAGGACGCGCACTCCCTGCGCTCGTGGTTGTTGTTGTTGTTGTTGTTGTTGTGAACTGTGAGGAAGAGCTGCGGGGAGGTATTGGGAGGTCCTAAACTTCCTAACGGTGCCATACAATCACATTCTGGTGCAACGAAGGGTCAGAATAAACGGAAACGAATCCTTAACTGACATAGACTAAGAATAACTAGCAAGATGTCCTATAGTTGTCTACGTGAGATGCGGTGGACCTGGATGTGACATTTAATGGGGGGAAATAGGGGGAGGTCGGGTCTACAGAGTGTTGTTTACAGAAAGTGGGACTAGGGAATGAGGGATTGGGGAGAGTTGGGAAGTATTGAGGAAATAGGGGAATATTTGCAAGCGGATATGGATGGATGTAAATCCCATATCCGCAACACTGCACCCTTCTCTACCTCGGGGCGTCCCGACCCGATAAATTTTTACCTACTTTCGTGTGGCACTCAGATGTAGTTCCCTCTACTATTAACTCAACCCTGAGTGCGACAGTTTTACAGATATTCACAAATGAGTAAATATGTCCCCCTGCGACGTTGCACCCTTCTCCTAACAGAAACACACCCACAGGATAACCGAATCGCGGAATGGTCTTCAAACTATACATTGACGGTGGGGAGCATTATTTACTTTATTTACAAAACTAACCCAGGACCTGCGATTGTTCTTTCTGGGTGGAGACAGTCTGCTCTGCATCGACGCACCATGAAAACACCCAAAACGCACCAATACATTCTCAAGCACCAATCAGTGCAGTCACCACTGTTCATCAATAAAATAAAACCAACAAACCCAAACCCTGCAGGTGTCTCTTGCTCTTCGGCTCCCTCTGCTGGCTATTATTATTTTCATGGTGTTGTCATCTTCCTTTGCTGGTGGCCTATTTGCACTATTAAAATAAAATGCACCCACGTGTCCCTTTCTTTTATTTATGGCCCACAGGGAGCCGACTATGTGTGGTTCACCTGTGGGGCATCGGTGCCCTGTGGCCAAGGTCCGCCAGCAGAATCTCGGGCCCTCATGGCCGGTTCCAGCAGAGGGGCCATGCCCCAACCCATGGGGTCCATAAGTGGTGCTCGGCCACAGACATGTGGTCCATAATGTGGTGCATCGATGCAGACAGCTGTGGTTGCGAGAGGTTCGGGCGCCCAATGGCGGACTCACGCACACTCCCCTTGGCACCCAATGGCGCACAGGTCCTCATGTGGGAGACAAAAAGGGGGAACAAGACAGATGAGCGAGGGGTAAGGTCTCAAGGGTACACATCCATAAAGGCAATGCAAGGTGAAGTGCGTACGGAGAGCGAAGTGAGAAAAGCTCGTCCCTACCGTACGTCACCCCCCTTGTCACCTACCCTACCCTTGCCCTTACCCCATATTTACAAAAATCTACATCTTTACAAATTCGTCACTACTGTCACGTCTTCCCCACTTTTCTCCTATACCAAATTCGTTACCACAATCCCTCTAACCAAAATTTGCTATCACCAATTCATCATCAATCCTCATAAGGAGGGAGAGATGGAACAACAAAGCACAATGTCACACCCACGTCATGATGCGTCTCACAATCCAAAACATCTGCACAATAAAAATAATCAAAACATGGCATGGTGTGGAGTACCTGTCACCTCAGGTGAGTGGATGCAGATGGTGCGAGGAGACTCCAATCCTAACTATCCTCTAAATGACATTAACACACTTTACACTACCCAGGGTCTCTCCCTGCCAATCCATTGGCCAACTTACACTATGGGTTCTAAAAACCAATTCCCATTGACCAAACTGTGGTGCTTCTCAATATGGGGTCTCACTCCCCCTATTCATCTCCCGGTGCCCTCGCACAATTTCTGGGCTGCGACGTGTAGCTCTCCCAGCAGGTCTACCCACCTGCACACCTCCACCACTGCAGTTGCCACCCGAGCTTACCTAGCTCCTCACCCTAACCTAACTAATTGGGGAAGGCCCCTCCTGGCTCTGTCACCCCACTCGGTGCCCTCTGGCACTGGGCTACCCGGGTCCGTCCTCCGGATCCTCGGGCCCCATCCACAACAACTACCGGCTCCCAGAGCCCACCTGCGGCCTCACCTGGCCGACATCCTCACAGTGGTGGAGTGCCCAAACCAACTACACACACTAACAGGCTACACGCCCAGCCATTTCCACAACACTAATGCACCCATCCAAATACCATTCTTCCACCCGCACCACAGATGCCAATATCCAACCACAATTTACCTATACCCTCTACCTAACACTTACACTACCCGCCCCGGGTATCCGTGATGGGAGTCCACTCTTCGCCCATTCACACCTCCGCACCATCCACTCCACTCCACAGTTCCCATCCTACTCACTCCACGACCATCCATTCCAATACTCCAGATATTCCACACTACCATTTATTCCATACACCTGTTCCTCATACCTGTTGTTGCACACCTGTGCACTCACACCTGGTGCCACCTGCACCCTGCTTCTCCCTGGACCATTTGGTCAGCACAACTCATCACTATCACTCACTCAAACACTGCTCCACACACCTATTCAGTTGCACACCTGTGCAATCACACCTGTTCAATCACACCTGTTCCTCACACACTGCTCCATACACTTGAATACACCTCCAACATTCACACGGCATCATCTCAACTACCTGTTGCCCTGCTAACTTAGTGCTTCCCGTCTTCCCTTTAAACTAAGCACATACCACGTCATTATCATCCACTCTAATCTACCTGCGTCCCCACTAAGGTATCCTTGTCACTAACTAATCTTAACGTTGCCTAATGTCATCTTCTAGGGCCCTACACACAATATCCTAACCCACCCGGGCTAGTTTTCACTGCCATACACCCCATAAGCTAGTGCTCCTTTGCCCCCCTCTGTGAGGGATGACAGAGTTGCCATCCCACCACATCGGGGAGGTCCTACTATCAATTTGGCACACCAAATTTCAGCCAATCAAAAATTTTGCCAATCATCTGCCAATCACCGTACCAATCATCAAATTTTGCCTTTTTCTAATTTTGGGTCCAAAACACTAACCTCACCACCCGTCTACTTATTAGATCCTCTCGGTGCGCCAATTCACGTCTACAGCCCGGCTTCGTACAGCCGAGCAATGAACGCGGGTTCTTCGGTGCCGGCGGCTGGATGCGTCCGACACTCGGTACAGGGAAGGAGGTTTACCCGGGCCGAGATCCCACGCACCACCTCGGCGTGGAGCCATCCCATGGCCCGATCTCGACCTGCCGGAAAGCCTCAACAAAAAGTGGTCGCCATGACGACCCTTCCTATCGGGCTGCCCGTTCCGCCTAGTGGAGCACGGACGCGGCCGTTCAAAACGCGGCCCAGCGTGGATCGCGTACGGCGGTCCTTTCGAACCCGCCGTGCTTCGGATCCCCGCTGGTTCTCGCGGCACGTGAAGCCCGGCACGCACCGAGGGCCCGATTCGGCTAACTGTCGTTCTAACCGCTAACCCGGTTACCGTCGATGCCTCACCTGCATGCTTACACGCATACGCTACCCCTTTCACCATCACTGAGCTCGATGCTCCAACGCCGCCCGTACACCCCGCAGCCCGTTCCTTGCTCATACATCCAGCTGTCTCCCTGCTCGTCATACCTTTCCTTACACACCTTGGTACACTCATTCCGCTCACAGACTTGGTCACACACCTGACCACCGAACACCTTGGCACACATTCGTCGCTCGCACACCTCACCAACACACCTCTTCGCGCCTTCTCCTCGGTCACCTCCTCTGTGACAATCACAGGTGTGCTCTCACTCGCACACCCAACCACGTGCCTCACGACCAACTCAAGTGTGCATTCCCACACACGCTCTACCATTCCAGGTGTGCATCCTTCCATTCCAGGTGTACATCCTCGCTCACCTGTCACAACCAACTCACGCTCCGTGTCACTCTCACTACTCTCACCTCCACTCTCGGTCGCGCACTCACCCTTACTCTCGACAGCGCACTCTTTCCTCATGCACCTGTCCGTTACACACCTTTCTCACGCACACTCTTGCGCACACTCTCCCGTTACACCCTCTGTAACACTCACCACAGGCGTGCATTCCCCCTTACTCTTGACAGCGCACTCTTTCCCCATGCACCTGTCCGTTACACACCTTTCTCGCGCATCCTCTTGCGCACACTCTTTCGTTACTTCCTCCGTAACACTTACCACACCGCGCTTCCATGTACCCCCTCGCACACGCGCTACGACCGACTCACTCTCGACAGCACACTCACTGGTCGGCGCACACTTTTTCCTCACACACCCCATGGTCGGACATTCTCGCACACCTCGTTTTTCGCACACCAGACCTGTCGCACACTTCACCAACGGCCTCTCACGAACACCCGGGTCCACAACAACCCCCAAGCCGACTGAAGCTCCCCTCACATCATATACATTTCCACGTATATCGCCACTCACCTTGGCACCTCGTCTCCGCACCTCTTTCGCCACCTGCAAACTCTTTATTTGGTCAGTGAGCAGCACATCATGAGTTGAGCACCGACCTTGTACTAATTCCATCACCTCCTCCTGTATTTCTCTCTTAGTTTCTGTCCGTCTCTTCTTAATTTCACTCACCCCTCTAACACCTCCTTTAACTTTTGCTTCACCTCCTTTATTTCCCGGTGCGTCTCCTCAAGTTCGTCCTCTAAGGCTACCGTGACCGTCTCTATGCGCATCCTCACCTGCCGGTCCTTTGTCTCCATTACCTCTGTCACCTCGTCCAACCTCATTGTCAGTCCCTCACGTACTATCTGACATTGTCTCTGTGTCGCTATTAAGTCATTTTTAATTTCTTTTTGTGTCGCCTTTAACCCTCCTAGTACCGCAGTGTTCCTTTGAACCTGCTCCATTAACTCCGTCTATCCCTCTGTCAGCTGTTCCACCTCCTCCGTCAGATCTTCTATTCCCCCTTGTAGCTTTGCCGTCCCATTTCTCACCTCTTTCTCCACACGCTTCTCACCTCGCTTTACCTCCTCGCGTAGCCCCGAAACCTCCTCACTTACACCTCGTCGTATCTCCCCTTTCATCTCCTCCATCTGGTTCCCCATCTGTTCGATTTCCCGGGCGGATTGCTCCCCTATTTCCCATAATTTGTCTTCCATCCTATTTTCTAACCCCATTAACCCATTTTTCACCCCCACTAACTGATTCTCCTGGGCAGCCATTCTATTTTCCACCCCCGTTAACCCATTCTTTACCTCTTTTATCCCATTGTCTAACCCCTCAATTTTAGCTTCTAGCCGTTCCCCCATTTCTCCCATTTTGCCCCCCATCTCGCCCCCCATTACCCCCATTTTGCCCCCCAATTCGTCCCTCATTGCCCCCATACTGTTTTTCAAACCTCCAATTTGGTCTCCCATTTGTCCCATAAGGGCCCCCATCATTCTGTTTTCCATCTCTTCACTATCAGCCCTCCTTCTGTCTTCCATTTCTTCGCTATTCTTGTCCATAAGGGCCTTCATTTGTATTAAAAAAAGGTTCAAATCCACCAGCGGCGCTGCTACGGTCGCGGGCGCGGTCGCCATAGCCATGTGCGAGGCGCCATTTTGCGCGCCCGTAACCTCGTGCGCGAGAGCGCCATTTTGTGCGTCTGATACCCCCTCAACCGCCTCCTCATTGCTCCCCTCCATTTGATCCTGGGTTACTATAACCCCTCCTCTAGCTCACCCACCGGCATCCGATCGCCTTGACCAGCTATGGCGCGATTTCAAAATTCGGGTTTTTATTTTAAAACAAAACAAATTTCACAGTTAATAATTTCGAGCGCGTGAAGCACGCTTCGGGTCCAATCTCACTTCCTGACACCAAATGTTGCGGACACGGCTAAAGATGTTGCTTGACCGAGCGGAATGGCCGCCGTGTTCGTACAGTTAACCCGATTACCCCGAACGTTGGCCAAATCGCGTCACAGATATTCAATTGGGGAAAACTCTAAAGCGATCGAATGGAAAGAGGAAGAAGAGGACGAAGACGTACAGAGGAGGAACAGGTTTTATTATTTATACCACACAAACGAAAAGGAGCAGTTAAGGTTATTTACAGCAGGTGACACAGTGCAAAGATTAGCTTATCTAACTGGCTTACTAATCCCCAGACAGACCACGGACAAACGGACAAGGCTGACTCACACAGGGATTGAAGGCAGGTAGACCGATGGCACAAGGTGCACCTTGGCTCGGGGACAGGATACAGCTCAGTCTTTGGGAGGTCTTTCTTAATGGCAGAGGTCTCTCGGCGCTCGGAGGGTGCGTCCTTTCTCCTTCAGCTCTGCGCGCATCTCTCGTCACCACTCCCTCTGCTGCGCATGCTCAACGGGGAGTCACACGCCCTCGGCTGGTTGGTTCCACCCCAACTGGGGGCCGGTCCGCCGCTTCCATTGGGTGCGGGGATTACCGGGCTCCGCCCTTGACGAGGGGCCGACAGGGAGCCCCTGTTTGTTAACCCCGTCGAGCACATGGCCAACCAAACCAAGCCAACCAAGCCGGAGTGAGGACGCGCACTCCCTGCGCTCGTGGCTGTTGTTGTTGTTGTTGTGAACTGTGAGGAAGAGCTGCGGGGAGGTATTGGGAGGTCCTAAACTTCCTAACGGTGCCATACAATCACATTCTGGTGCAATGAAGGGTCAGAATAAATGGAAACGAATCCTTAACTGACATAGACTAAGAATAACTAGCAAGATGTCCTATAGTTGTCTACGTGAGATGCGGTGGACCTGGATGTGACATTTAATGGGGGGAAATAGGGGGAGGTCGGGTCTACAGAGTGTTGTTTACAGAAAGTGGGACTAGGGAATGAGGGATTGGGGAGAGTTGGGAAGTATTGAGGAAATAGGGGAATATTTACAAGCGGATATGGATGGATGCAAATCCCATATCCGCAACAATATATATATATATATATATATATATATATATATATATATATACAGACTAAGCATTTAATATGGAATTTTTTTTTTTTCTTGACGGGTTTACTTTCGTAACTCAGTATATCAATCTGGTGAGTTTCTTTCACCCTTCGGTGATGTCTTTGTTGAAAGAAGCATGTCACTGATTGTCTTTCGCAGTAAGAAGTCAATAACAGGATTATATCACAGGTGGCATGACAAAATGGAAGGACAGGTACATTTGACGATTGGCTTCACAATCGGGTATATAAGGGTTGTTGCGTTCTGTATTAGTGGACAACAACTGCTGCACGTCTACAAAAGTTATTGCCTCTTCCTCTGGAGATGGTCCGTCAACTTGACAATGCTGTTTGTCATGGAGTGGTGGCTTTACGAAATTCTGGCATGAAATGATGTGCTATTGATCGGCAGTATGGCATCACTCAAGGTCACGTCTCAAAGATCCTGAAACGAAATGCTCAAAGGGGTGTCCCTACTCCAATACCGAGGCCAGGACGTCCACGCAGAACCACAAGGAGAGATGATCGCCAGCTGCACCGGTTAGTCCGCAATGGCCGTACCAAGTCAGCTAATCGGCTTCGGGCTGAGTGGCAGCATCTGACAAATGTGCCTGTATCCAGAAGGCTAGTCAACCAACGACTGGTTCAAGCAGGCTATCGTGCCAGGCGTCCCCTGAGAAAGCCACGCCTGACCAGACAACACAGCCAGCGCCGATTGCAGTGGGCCAGAGCGCACCTTCAATGGCAGCCAGGACACTGGAATCACGTGACCTTCAGTGACGAGTCTAGATTTCTGGTCGATCGTCAAGATGGCCATGTCCGAGTGCGCAGACAAGTGCATGAAGCCTACAACGAAGATTGTATAGTGCCAAGAGTCCAAGCTGGAGGTGGTGGTGTGACCGTTTGGGCTGCTTTTCATGCAGGGGGCAAAACTGACCTGGTTGTTCTGAATGGAAACCTGAACCAGTTCAAGTACAGGATCATTCTGGAAGAAACATTGCTTCCATTTGCTCGTGCAGCCTTTTGAGGAAACTTTGTCTTCCAAGATGACAATGCACAGCCTCATCGTGCTCGCATGATCCAACACTTTCTTGCTGACTGTGGTGTAGAGCATATGGAGTGGCCTGCCATGTCCCCGGATATGAATCCGATAGAGAACTTGTGGGGAGAATTAACGCGTCAAATCGACAACCAGGACAAGCAGCCTACCTCTGTGCGTGAATTGCAGCAGGCTATTGTCACTGCATGGCAAGTGATTCCTGTCCAAACCTTGGCAAATATCGTGAACAGCATGCCTCGACGTGTACGTGCTCTCCTGAATGCTCGTGGGGGTTACACGAAGTACTGAACTGTAATTTTACTGTCAGTAATCCCAGTCATAATTTAGCTTTTGTTGAAATTTTTTTTGGCTAATGTGCAAAATAAAGAGATACTTCTGGAAAACGTACAGAAGTTTAACACAGTACTGTCCGTGAATTGAGTTCGATATCAGTTTACATCACTTTCAAGGATCAATTTATTTGCTTCGAAATGTCAAATGTGGTTTTTGTTTCTTTTAAAGGTCACATTAACAAATCTAGAATAATTTCAACATAATTCCAATGAACTTTTGGTTCTAAGTCATTTTGAAAAGTAAGTTCACCCCCACAAAAAAAAAATTCCATATTAAATGCCAAGTCTGTGTGTGTATATATATATATATATATATATATATATATATATATATATATATATATATATATTGTTACGGAAACGGAGAGGGCTTCCCTCGTTGCCCTGCGGAGATCAACCCGCCGTTCCTTCTACTAACCACTCTCCGTTCCTGGTCGTCCCAACGCTCTCTCCCGCCCGCAGCGCCGCCAGGGTATTCGGGCCAGAAAGTCGGAAGGGGCCTTCCCGGGACCTGAGTGCAACGCTCGGTCGTGAGACAGGGAAGAGACGGCCGTTCGAGCTACGGTTTTAGGTTACCGAGCGGGTTTAGTAACCCGTAGTTCGAACCATTAACAAGCTACACCCGATTATAACGTTGGCCAAATCACGCTATGCTAATCAATGATAGAAAAGACACGATGACTGGGAAAGATGAAACGACGCAAGGGGGTACAGTTCTCAAGACCTCCGGAGGAGGGTGTAATTACAGTGGTGGAGAAAAGGGGTAGATTACAAGGCAGAGTGAGGTAAAGAACACAGAAGAGATGGGCACTTAAATACAGGCTTATTTAAGCCCAGACAGACCACAGACATACGGACAAGGCAGACTCACACAGGGGTTGATGGCAGGAATGGACAGGTAGATCGATGGCACAAGGTGCACCTTGGCTCGGGGACAGGATAAAGCACAGTCCAAAGATGCAGGGAGGTCTCACTGAACGGCAGAGGTCTCACAGCGCTCGGAGGGTACGTCTCTCTTGCTTCAAGCTCAGCGCGCATCTGACGTCACCTCTCTCTCTACTGCGCATGCTCAACGGGGAGTGACACGCCCTCGGCTGGTTGGTTCCGCCCCAACTGGGGCCGGTCCGCCGCTTCCATTGGGTGCTGGGTTTACCGGGCTCCGCCCTTGACGAGGAGCCGACAGGGAGCCATGTTCTGCCCCTGTTTGGTAACCCCGTCGAGCACATGTCCGATGGCGGCTCGTTGGGAAGGCCTGCTGTCCTTCCACTACTCCTACCAACCAAGCCGGAGTGAGGACGCGCCCTCCCTGCGCTCGTTGTTGTTGTTGTTGTTGTTGTTGTTGTTGCTGCTGAAGAGAACTGTGAGGAAGAGCTGCGGGGAGGTATTGGGAGGTCCTAAACTTCCTAACGGTGCCATACAATCACATTCTGGTGCAACGAAGGGTCAGAATTAATGGAAACGAATCCTTAACTGACATAGACTAAGAATAACTAGCAAGCTGTCCTATAGTTGTCTACATGAGATGCGGTGGACCTGGATGCGACATTTAATGGGGGAAATAGGGGGAGGTCGGGTCTACAGAGTGTTGTTTACAGAAAATGGGACTAGGGAATGGGGGATTGGGGAGAGTTGGGAGGTATTGAGGAAATAGGGGAATATTTACAAGCGGATATGGATGGATGCAAATCCCATATCCACAACAATATATATATACATATATATATATGTATATATATATATATATATATATATATATATATATATATATATATATATATATATATTGTTACGGATTCGTCACTTCCGTTGTGGTTGTTTTCATCCGCTGTAAACATTTCTGATTCCATGTACTATTATTGTTTTCAAAAGGTTTATTGTTTATGAACTGTTTTCAAAAGGTGAAAAGTTAGTGTTAAAAAGAAACAGGAAACCGGATCGGGAACCGGACGACGAGGAAGAGGAAAAGAAGGCTGAGCGAGTGAGTCAGACAAGAAGGAGCCAAGCTATTTGGGGTCTGGAGCGAACGTTGGCGAACAACAGTCACTAGCGAACTTTCAGGTTTCCCAGGAAAGGGATTCCTGCGACAGTGGTTATCGCTGTGACAGATTAACCTGCGTGTCAGGTTTTGCGATCGATTCAGGAGAGAATCATCGTCGTGCCGTTGCGCCACGAGACCAGGCCGTCGGCCATTTTGACTCGCGCAGGACTTGCCAGTGTTAGGGCTCACGGTTTCGTCTCGTTTCGACTATTTTCACCGCATTCAAACGTTGATCTGGGGTGTGTGTGTGTGACGTGGCTTTTGAGTGGAAAGTCTGCGTGTCGCCGACTGTGAGCTGTGGAACATCCATACCCGAGGGTGTGATTTCCCCGTCGCCTGGAGGGCGTCTTTGTATTTCCCAGTCGCCTGGAAGGCGCCTTTGCACAGCTTTGGCAGCAAGACTGTAACTGCCAACCCAACGGGATTCTGGTCTCGATTGGACATTGATCTGTCGATCGCTGGAGCGGATCGACTTTGGCTTGAAGCAGGGGATTCGAGACATTGGGGATGTTCTGGTTTCACTCACTTGGAGCACAGTGAGTTATATATTACAAAACTGATGGTACCATCATAGGATATATATTGATTGTACTTTTGATTGCTATTATTGTTGTACTGTTATTCTTGTGTGATCTTAATACAATATTTGTTTGTGAGTAACAATTGGGGTGGCTTCTCCATTGATCTTTGACATACAGAATAACACAGTTTTCTGCCGTGACTCGTCTCGGGGCTCGGAGGTACACCGTGACCAGGGGGTTCGGGGAGGAGCACGTAACAGAAATTGGGGGCTCGTCCGAGATATTGGGAACTCGTCCAAAATTGGCCCAAATTGAAATTGGAGTCCTCGTTCGGGATTAAATTCACAAATAACATTCGCCTGGGATAGAATTCCCTAACATTCCCGAAATTCCCAAATTTGGAATTTTTCTAACATTCCCAAATTTTTCAAAAAATTGGAAAAAAATTTGTGTGAAGGTTAACAGGTGTTAACTGATAGTCACCATGGTGTTTGACGCAGAAAAGTTTGCAGCGTCCCCTAATGAGGCCCAGTTCCTTGCGTTAAAAAGATCGGAACTCTTGATATTGGCCAAACATTGTAACTTGGAGGTCCGAGCTCATATGAAGAAAGCAGAGTTGCAGACATTGGTGGTAGAATCTCTGTAGGGAAAGGGAACATGGACAGAGGTAGCCATGGATTGGTTACCCGAGGAAAAAGAAAATGTGGAGCTCCGGAAAATGGAGATGCAACTGCAGAGCCAGGAAAGGTTAAAAGAGTTGGAATGGAAAGCCGAGGAGAGAAGAGCAGAGGAAAGGAGAACAGAAAGGGAACTCGAAGAAAGAAGAGAAAAGGAAAGAGCAGAGGAGAGGAGAGGTGAAAGGGAGTTAAAGGAACGTGACATGTAGTAACAGAAGGAAGTTAAACTCAAGGAGCTGGAATTAATGGGAGAACGGAGAGAAGTCGTATCCATGCCGGCTAGTTCGACAACTAGTCAGAACACCTGGGATGTTGGTCGGCATGTGAGGCTGGTTCCACCCTTCAATGAAAAGGAGGTAGCCAAGTTTTTTTTACACTTTGAGAAAGTGGCTCAAATGCTAAAATGGCCTGTGGGGTCCTGGACTATGTTAGTGCAAAGTGTTTTGGTGGGTAAAGCTCAAGATGTCTATTCGGCTTTACCGACTGACCAATGTGCAGATTATGAGATCGTGAAGAAAACCATTCTCAAAGCCTATGAATTGGTCCCTGAAGCTTGCCGGCAAAAATTCCGGAATGCCAGGAAGAGGGAGAGTGAGACCCATGTGGAGTTTACCAGAATGAAGGAAACCATGTTCGATTGGTGGTGTGATTCGAAGGGGATTGGGAAAGACTTCAAACTGTTGCGACAAATGATCTTGGTGGAGGAATTCAAACAGTGTGTCCATGCGGACATTAAATCCTCTCTATCTCTTTGCTGACGACTCTACTCTCTGTCGCTCCATTCTTCATCCCTCAGATCGGCAGTCTGCAGCCTCTCACTCTCTGCAGACCTTGACAAAATCACAGACTGGGCAAACAAGTGGAACATGTCTTTCAATCCTGACAAATCTCACACTCTTACGATGTCTCTCCGAAAGGACCGACTGGACAACCCTCCCATCCACTTTCTGAATAATCCTCTCCAATAAGTTTTGTCACTCAAGCTTTTGGGTCTCACTATCTGCCATGATCTTTCCTGGAAAAACCACATTTCAAATCTGGCCTCCAAAGCCAGTCGCCGACTGGGCATCTTCCGTCATGCGAAGTCCTTCCTTGGCACACCTGAGCTCCTCACCACATACAAGGCTTTCATCCGCAGCTCAATGGAATACTGCTCTCCCCTCTGGGCTGGTGCTCCTGCCTCACACCTAGCTCGCCTTCGCGCTGTTGAAACCAAAGCATTCAGAATCATTGGAATCTCCCGCGATGAAGCTAACTCCAAGGGCCTCTCACTCACTCACCGCAGGCAGGTTGGTGGTCTTTCCGTCTTCTACCGACTCCTCTCTGGCCTTGCCCCCCCAGCTCTCTCTGGGCTCTGTCCCGCAAATATTCCTACAGGTCGCACAAGATCTGCCTGCAACCCTCTTTTGGTTAAACTGCCAAAATCAAGACTCTTTGCTCACCTTCACTCCTTCATTCCTCTTTTCTCCCGCCTCTGGAACAAACTCCCTCACTCTCTTCAATCCCACTCCACCCTCCAAGTCTTTAAAACAGCTGTTCACCACCATCTCTTATCTTCCCCCATCCAAAACCTTGATCCTTTCTACCACCGCTAATTTCACCCCAATGCCAGTTTTTGAAATACCAACTTCTGTCCTGGAAGTCCTTGGTGTCCTTGTGCTTTATACTTCTCCCTCCCCCCTCCCCCCCCCCTTCCCATGCCTCCTCCCCCCGGGCCCTCTCCCTTCCACACATCTCCCTGCTCTCGGATGTTGTGTTTGTGTGCTTCCCCATTTCTCCCTATCTTGTCTTCCGCTCCCTCTTTTTTTGTGTATTTTGTTTGTCTGGTCGATTTGTTTGTGAAGTAAATGTTAGCTCTTTCACGAGCCTCGATTCAGTATGCAAAAAAAAGAAAGAAAAAAAAAATTACATCTGGAAGAAAAGAAGGTACCAGAGTTGTATGGGGCAGCAACCGTGGCAGATGACTATGCCTTGACACACAGGATGTGGTTCCACAAACCTAACTTCCCACCTAGAGTTCGCCAGGGGAGTTATGGTACATCCGGTGCGGAGAACGAATATGCATGGGGGCGGCCTAGAGATGACTATGAGGACAAATCTGATACCGCGACTTTTAGGGATCAGAACACTACAGTTCCATGACAGACATATCTTCCGGGGGGCCCGAGGCAGACCTCGAGTTTTTCCTCTGGGCCTACTTGCGCTTTTTGCAAGAAACCTGGGCATTTGATGTCCCAATGCTATGCCCTGAAAAGGAAAAATCAGGAGCGGAGTCAGACTAGTACAACTCCGAATGCATTGGCAAATGCGAGAAATCGTCCTTGGAGGACAGTGCCTTGTGAAGGTTCCCATGCCAAAGTTACGGCATCACAGAATGACCTTGTTCAAGAGGGTTACAAACCTTTTATTTCAGAGGGGTTTGTGTCACTGGATGGAGACTTGACTATCCAGAGACCTGTTAGGGTATTGAGGGACACAGGAGCACATCAATCTTTGATGCTTGAAGGCATGTTGCCATTGTCAGAGAAGACGGCCACTGGTGTTCCTGTTCTTTCACAGGGGGTTGGTGGAGATGTTAAAGCTCCACTTCATGTCATCCATTTGAAGTCTGATTTGGTGTCAGGACCGGTCACTGTAGGTTTACAAGCCACTCTACCTGTAGAAGGAATATCTTTTGTTATCGGGAATGATTTGGCCGGTAGTCAAGTTTTTGGTAACCCGATGTTTGTTGAAAAGGCTAGTATGGAAAATAACACTGCATAGTTAGAGCAGAAGATTCCGGGTATCTTTCCATCCTGTGCCGCGACTCGTGCTATGTGTAGGAAGCGCTCTGAAGAGAAGAGGAAGGTACGGACGTCACGCTTTGCACAGACACGTCTTGTTGAGTACCCTGAAACTAAGTGTCAGCACCCACAAGTCAGGGATGGAGGCAATGTTGGCAAGCTCTTTGTAGGTGGACTGAACTTCAACACAAGGGAAGATGTTCTGGACTCTGTCTTCGGCAAAAATGGACCACTCTTGGAAGTGTTGCTGATAAAAGACAGGGAGACGCAAAAGTCGAGAGGGTTTGGCTTTGTCACGTTTGAAAACGCAAAGGACGCCAAAGATCCAGAAAATGATTTGAATGGCAAGGTTTTGGATGGTCGGCCCATAACAGTAGAGAAGGCAGGCCATGGGCGTCGAGGGGGCTACAGAGGAGGAAAACGTGGAAGTAGTTTCAGGGGTGGCTATGGCTCTGGGGGAAGGAGTAGTAGTGTTGGTGGCGGCCGCAGTCGAGATTACTATGGAGGCTCCCAGAGTTACGGCAGCTCCCGAAGGGATGATTATCAGGGTAGTGGCCGAGAAGGAGACAGCTATTCACGTAACTACAGCGACAAGCGCTCCAACCGTGATTATTATGAAAGTTAGGAAGAGTTTGAAGCACTGAATGCTGCGGAGCAGCCGAGCCAAGATTCCTACACGGATTAACCGTGAACTCCACGTTCCTAAAGGCGTCCATGTAGTGAATACTTCCAGGCCTCACCACCCAACCACCATGAAACCTGGCTCTCAGCTCGGCCTCCTTCAAAAAGTGCTATAGATTTGTTTTGCTTTGGATTTTTGATCAGAACCCTTAACCTTCATTCAAAAAATGAAAAATAAAAATCAGAGGTTGATGAAATGGAGTTTGTCTTTGCAGGAGTTCAACTTGGAAATTGAGCATGTAAAGGGCAGGGACAATGTCGTTGCTGATGCTTTGTCCAGAGTGAACTAACTTTGGAAATTTCTGTAGGTTGTTTGGAAGTTTTGTTGCTTTATTTTGGGAAATATTAATTATCGTGGCTCACGGGAATTGATGAATTGGGTGTGAGTTTTACGTTTGTTTGTTAAAAGAGTTTTTGCCTGCAAAGAAAGTTTTCACTCTGTTCAAACTTTCGTTCTTGAGGGGGGGAGGGGGGGAGGGGGGGAGGAGTGTTACCGATTCGTCACTTCCGTTGTGGTGGTTTTCATCCACTGTAAACATTTCTGATTCCATGTACTATTATTGTTTTCAAAAGGTTTGTTGTTGATGAACTGTTTTCAAAAGGTGAAAAGTTCGTGTTAAAAAGAAACAGGAAACCGGATCGGGAACCGGACGACGAGGAAGAGGAAAAGAAGGTGGAGCGAGTGATTCGGACAAGAAGCAGCTGAGCTATTTGGGGTCTGGTGCGAACTTTGGCGAACAACAGTCACTAGCGAACTTTCGGGTTTCCCAGGAAAGGGATTCCTGCGACAGAGTGGTTATCACTGTGACAGATTAACCTGCGTGTCAGGTTTTGCGATCGATTCAGGAGAGAATCATTGTCGTGCCGTTGCGCCACGAGACCGGGCCGTCGGCCATTTTGACTCGCGCAGGACTCACGCTTCCCTCACGGTTTCGTCTCGTTTCGACCATTTTCACTGCATTAAAACGTCGATCTGGGGTGTGTGTGTGTGACGTGACTTTTGAGTGGAAAGTTTGCGTGTCGCCGACTGTGAGCTGTGGAACGTCCATACCCGAGGGTGTGATTTCCCCGTCGCCTGGAGGGTGCCTTTGGATTTCCCAGTCGCCTGGAAGGCACCTTTGCACAGCTTTGGCAGCAAGACTGTAACTGCCAACCCAATGGGATTCTGGTCTCGATTGGACATTGAGCTGTTGATCGCTGGAGCAGATCGACTTTGCCTTGAAGCCGGGATTAGAGACATTGGGGATGTTGTGGTTTCACTCACTTTCACTCACACACAGTGAGTTATATATTACAAAACTGATGGTACCATCTTTGGATATATATTGATTGTACTATTGATTGCTATTATTGTTGTACTGTTATTCTTGTGTGATCTTAATACAATATTTGTTTGTGAATAACAATTGGGGTGGCTTCTCCATTGATCTTTGACATACAGAATAACACAGTTTTCTGCCGTGACTCCTATCGGGGCTCGGAGGTACACCGTGACCAGGGGGTTCGGGGAGGAGCACGTAACAATATATATATATCTATATATATATATATATATATATATATATATATATATATATATATATATATATATATATATATATATATATATATATCTATATATATATATATATATATATATATATATATATATATATATATATATTGTTGCGGTTTTGAGAACCCCTCACTTTGTAAATAAATAATCACTTCTTCTAAATATTCCATCATTTAAAAGGTCAAAGGTTGCACCCATAGTTAGTCCATAAGCAACATGTAGGACACCTTATAAATTTCAGTTATTTCCTTAGTCTGTGTCTAGTTAAGGCTGTGTTCCCAATAGTTGAATCTGCGTTGCATTAATTAAATAAGATAGGCCCCATTCCGTCCATTTTTCCAGTCTCTCTCTCCAAATTGTATTACGCGCCTCTGCCAGCCACAGCCGCCTCAGCGCTCGCTCCAAGCGCCATTACGCACGCGGTCAAGCTTGGAGAAGAAGGGGGCGGAGCGCCAAGAACGAGGCGTGGCCCTGTCATCGAGCCGTCAAAGGCGGAGCCGGTGAGCCCTCGCTATCCAACCAGGGCTGAGGTGAGCTCACTGGCGGGCGTGTCTCTATGAAGCACGCATTGATTTCAAAGCGCGTTATATAAGCGCAAGCGGGGGGACTGCTTTTCGAACTGCAGACTGCGTGATTGAGCACATTCTAATAAGAACTGCACAGGGAACCATCGTTTGATACGAACTGCCGTTTGATACGGACCATGATTGATCGGGAGAGAGAGAGCGCTCGGCACGCTATACGTACGCAGCATTCCAGCCCCTCACATATGTAAGTTCCGGTCGCGTGCCAACGATACGCGAAGCTGCCTGTCGTTCTTCGCCCGTGGACCCAGAGCCTGGACCGGAGCCAGATCCCATCGCCTGGAACCATCTGCTTGGACCTTCCTCCCCTACCACTACCATCCCGTGTGAGTCTGTCTGTTTGTCCGGGGTTGTAAGTAAGACTGTATAGTTAAGCTTGCCCTGTGTCCTTTTGCTCTTCTTCTTCTTGTATATTCCTTTCGTTTCCTCTTCTTTTAGTTTTGTACATAATTAATAAACCCACTCTTTGTTCTTCCCTTACTCTGGTTTCCTCTTATTCGATCGCTTTAGTCTTTTCTCGATTGAGTACCTGTGGCACGATTTTGGAACCGCTTTAATCGGGTTTAGTCTTATTGTTAACGGCTCGAACCGTGGATTGCTAACCGCTCGGCATTTACCATCATATCCATGGTTCGAGCGGGAGTTATTTCCCTGCTCGCGGTGGGGGTTGGTAATTAGGTATTTGGGACCCCAAATTGACCAATCACCCTACCCAAGACCGACCGGGAGGAGCGTTATAGCTTCCAGCATTGGGGGATGGCCAGCTTAAAAGACAAGGGGATTAACCCCCCTTGATAAGGGGAGCGCCGACCCCCGAATCCGAAACAATTGGTGTCAGGAGGAGGATTTGAAGCCCGAACCAAATTTTTTATCAGCTGGAAAAATTTGGTCAAAATTACGAGCGGCCAAAATTTATATTTAACATCCAAATTATAGTCGTGCCATGGATACCCAAGGCGATTGAATGCCGGTGGGGGAAAATGAGGAGATAGAGGAGGAATTAGGGTCGACCCAGGGAAGGAGTGGGAGTAATGGAGGAGGAAAGCGAAGAAGATGTGGTAGTGGGGGTTGCAGGCGCACAAAATGGCGGCGCCACGCACATGGTGGCAGGGGCCGCGCCCGCTGCACTAATGGGGGTGGGCGACATGCAAGCCCTCATGGCGCAATTTATGGCGCAAATACAGGCGTCCATCAAACTGCAGAGGGACGAAGCAAGGCATGATGGGGACAAATCCAGCAGGGAAATGAATAAATTGGGAAGCCAAATTGGGGGATTGAGGAAAGAGATGGGAGAAATGAGGGCCAATAGTGAGGGAATGGAAAATAGAATGGGGAAGCAATTGGGAGGTCAAATTGGTGAATTGAGAAATGATATGGGAGGTCAAATTAGTGAATTGAGAAATGATATGGGAAGTCAAATTGGGGAATTGGGAAGCCAAGCCCGGGAAGTAAATGAGGGACTAGCGAGGGGGCAAGCCAGGTATGTTGCAAAAGAGTATGAGAGGGAGAGAGACTGCGAGTTGAGCGAGGAGGTCACATCGGTACGCGACGAGGTAACGCGGCCAGAGGAGCGCGGGTAAAGCGAGTTGGAGCAAAGCGAAGATACGTGGACGGGTATAGAAATCGCGACCCGGGGTATGGGGAAGCCGGCGACCACCGAAGTAGGGAATTTGATTTTATTAGCGCCAGCGGTCGTTGAAGGAAAAGACATTGAAATTAAAGAAAAAGAAATAATCGAACAAATAGTGGAAATTGGAGAGACGGCAGGCATAGAAAAGCACTCGTTGGAGGAAGGAATGGAAATTGTACAAAGTCTGTGCTCACATCGTGATGCCGTGCTTAACCCCATTGAAAGTTTGCAGGTGGTGGAGCGAAGAGGAGGAAGCGCCGAGGTGAGCAGGAGTGTATATAACAGAAATGTATTTGGTGCAAAAAGATTTTTCGCTTGCTTGGGATGCAGGCGTAACCCTGGCGCTCGTAGGAGGTCCGTGGTGCACTGTGTGAATGGCAATGGCACGCGTGTGCGAATGGCGTCGAAGCACGAGTGTGTTACCGAGTGTGAGCGTGAATGCACATCGGAGCGTGATCGTGAGGGTGAGAGTGGTACAGAGAGTGAGTTGGTTGTGGCGAGTATGCGAGGGTGCACACCTGAGTTGGTTGTGGAGCGTGTGCGGGAGTGCACACCAGAGCGCGTGATTGGGTGTGCAAAAGAGTGCACACCCTTGGGTAGGTGTGCGCTGAGTGGGTGTGCCATAGAGTGCACACCCGTGGTGGGTGTTACAGAGGATGTAACCGAGGAGTGTGTGCCAAGGTGTGCGAGGAGGTGTGCGGTGGTCAAGTGGGTAACGAAGTCTGTGAGCGAAATGAGTGTGCCTGGGTGGTGTGCACGAGAGCGTGCGGTGATCGAATGCGTGGGTTGTATGAGAGGCATTGGAGCGCCGAGAAGTATGAGTGTAGAACGGAACGTGTGGTGCGAGAATGCAATCCGAGCATCGATGTTGACCGGGGCAGCGGTTAGGCCGACATTTAGCCGACGCGAGCTCTTGGGGCGTGATGGGCTTTGTGTGCTGTGGGGACCGGCGGAGGTCGTAGCCACGGCGGTTTCTCAAGAACCGCCGTGCGCGATCCGTGCCGGGCTCTGCCCTGTATGGTCAATTCCGCGCTTTGCCAGGCAAGGCGATCGGCCCGGTTCGAGGGGGGGGGGGTAGGAGGGGTCAGAGCAGCGCCCCCTTGCGGTGGCGGCGCTCCGGCCGGGCAAGGCTGGGCCATCGCGCTTGGGAGCACAAGGCCCTGCGTAGGGATGGTGCTTGGAGCCTTGGCCCGACAAAACCTCCTCCCCAGAATCAATGCCGGACGGACCCAACCACAGGAGACTGACCATCCGCACACATAGCCGGCTTTTCGAAGCCGAGCTGTGAGAATGCATTACCGCACAAGAGGCTCAGAGTAGTGAATGGATTAGGAATAGTGATGGTGAATGGTATACGGTGTAGAGGGATGGTGGATCTACCATCCTTCACATCGTATCTTTTGGGCAAAGGAGCTATAGGTTTATGGGGTGGCTGTGTAAATTAGCCCGGGAGGGCTAGGTTATTGATAGGATCTAGAGATGACCATAGGTGACTTTAGATTTACGTAGTGACTTTGGACAGGTAGTGGGGACGTAGAGTAGGGTAGTTGGTTGATAACGACTAGGGATGTGCAATAGTATAAGGGGTGACAGGGAAGCACTAATCTTAGAAGGGCAATAGATAGTTAAATGATGCTGTGTGTATGAGTTTTAAGTTTTGGGTGAAATGAGGAATTGAGAGGCAATGGTTTGGAGAAGTGAAAGTGTCTTGAGCAGAGTATTGAGGATGTGTGTGATTGTGCATTGAGTGATTGTCTTGCATGGTGGCAAGTGAGAATAGATGGTCTGGAATGGATGGAGTATGGAATGAATGGTGTGGAGTGAGTAGTGTGGGACACGTGGAGTGGAGTGTATGGTGCGAAGGAGTGTATGGTGCGAAGGAGTGGATGGGGGAAGGATGGACCCCCTCACGAATACCCGGGGCGGGTAGCGTAAAAGTAGGTAGAGGGAGTAGGTAAATTGTGGTTTGATATTGACATCTGTGGTGCTGAAAGTAGCAGAGTACTGCTTGGTTGGTGCGTAAGTGAAATGGAATGGCTGGGCGTGTGGCCTGTTAGTACGAATGATTAAATGGGCACTCCGCCACTGTTAGTCTCTTGGCCAGGTGAGGCCGCAGGTAGGCTCTGGGAGCCAGGTTAGAGTTCAGAGTTAGAGCTCAGCGGGGCCCGAGGATCCGGAGGACGGACCCGGGTAGCCCAGTGCCATAGAGGGCATCGAGGGGGTAAGTGCCAGGGAGGGCCTTCCCCAGGTAGGTTAGGGTGAGGAGCAGGTAAGCTCAGGTGGCGACGTACAGTGGCGGAGGTGTGCAGGTGAGCGGACCTGCTGGTGAGCCACATGACCCAGCCCCGGAATTGTGCAAAGGCACAGGGAGTTGAATCGGGGGAGTGAGACCCCAAATTGATGAAGCACCACAGTTTGGTCAATGGGAATTTGGTTCTTAAAACCGCATAGAGTAAGATGGCCAATGGATTGGCAGGGAAAGCCCCCGGGTAGTGTAAAGTGTGTGAATGTCATTTAGGAAGTAGTTAGGATTAAAAATCTCCTCGCACCATCTACATCCACTCACCTGGGTTGACAGAACTCCACACCATGCCATGTTATTGTTATTTTAAATGCAAATGTTTTGGATTGTGAGACGCATCATGACGTGGGTGTGACATTGTGCTGATGTTCCATCTCTTCCTCCTTAAGAGGGATTTATGATGAATTGGTGATGGCAAATTTTGGATTAATGGGATTGTGACGAATTTGGTATAGGGGAAATTTGGGGAAGACGAGACGTAGTGACGGATTTGTAATGTGTAGATTTTTGTAAATATGGGGTAAGGGCAAGGGTAGAGTAGGTAACAGGGGGGGGGGGGGGTGACATACGGTAGGGACGAGCTTTTCTCCGCTCAGTCTCCAGACGCACCTCACTCTGCATTGCCTTCGTTGATGTGTATCCTTGTGACCTTACCCCTCACTCACCTGTCTTCTCTGTCTTCCTTCCCCGACCCATGGATCGTGCTCTCTGGGCACTGAGGGGAGCGTGCGGGGGGGCCGCGTCAGTGTGCCCGAAACCTCGCAACCAGCTGCCTGCATCCACGCACCACTTATGGACCACATGTCTGTGGCTGAGCACCACTCATGGACCCCACGGGTTGGGGCATGGCCCCTCTGCTGGGACCGGCCATGATGGCCCAAGATCTTGCTTGCGGACCCAGTGAGGTGGCACCAAGCCCACAGGTGAACCACCCATAGTCGGCCCCTGTGGGCCATAAATAAAAATGGACACGTTCTGTGCTTTTTATATCCACCAAATAGGCCGCCAGTAAGAAGAAGAAGTTGACAACATCTGGAAGAACAACGTCCAGCAGAGGGAGCCGAAGAGGAAGACCACCAACAGGGTTTTGGTTTTTATTTGAACTATGGTGACTGTGTACTGACTGGTGCTTTATGGTGCTTTATGATGCTTTATGGTGCTCTTTATTGGTGCTGGTGCATCGATGCAGCGCAGGCTGTCTCCCCCCCCCCCCCCAAAAGAACAATCGCAGGTCCTGGGTTGCATTTCGTAAATACAATCAGCGTCACTTGTAAATAATGCTCCCCACCATACATGTTTAGCTTGAAAACCATTCCGCAATTCGGTTATCCTGTGGGCGTGAATCTGTTAGGTAGGGTGCAATGCAGCAGAGGGACATACTTATTTGTGTTTTAAAACTGTCGCACTCAGGGTCAGGTTAATTGTAGAGGGAATTACACCTACGTGCCACACAAAGTAAAGTTTAAAGGGTTGGGACGTGCCTGGAGGATGAGGGTGCAGTGTTGCGGATTTGAGAATCCTTTGTTGTAAATATCACCCTCTGTAAATAGTGTAATGATCCTTGTGAATACCTCCGTTAAGTGTAAAGGTCAAAGGTCGTCCTCTTAGTTATTCCACCGCAAGCACGTAGGCCACCATATACCCTTCTAAATAGTTATTTCTTATTCTATGTAGTTTAAGGCTCTGTTTCCCACTAGTTGACCCTGCATTGCACCGAATTGAAATAAGATAGATCCCTCCGACACCCCCATGGTCTTTTCAAAGTGCCAGTAACTTTGGGTGGGGTTATTGGCATCACCTTCACCCCAAGACTCCATTACGCATGTGGTCAAGCCTCGGAGAAGAAGGGGGAGGAGCTACATTATGGGCGTGGCCCGCACCTCGTCATCAGAAGGTGGAGCCAGGAAAGCCCCGAACGACCAACCACAAATCAGTGGGTATGGCTTGGTAGGGCGTGGCTATATAACCCGCGGCGCGACGCCCCCACCGGAGACGATTGAGGAAGGAGATGACCGAGGAAGCCCCCACCAGCGGATGACTGAGGAAGCCCCCACGAACCAATGAGTAAGAAGTCCACCACAGCGGAATCCACTGCAGCTTTGAGACCACCGCAGTTTTGACCACCGCAGCTTTGAGCTTTGACGGCAGTTGCAGCCGCGAAGCAACGCCGCCGTGCGAACACGCTTGAGGAGGGTCGGCGGCTGCTCACCTCGAGCCGCGTCATCACACCAACCGGGCTCGCATCCTTCCCGCCGTGTGATCCCACCTTCTCGTCCGTCCAGCCATCCACCTCCTGCCATTCATTCCTGCTTCATTCCCCGTGTAAGTCTGATTGTCGTCTGTCCTTCGTGTTGTCCCTGGGAATAAGTAAGACTGTATAGGTAAGTTAATAATTGCACTGTGTCTTCCTCTCCTTCTGTCTTTATTTTCGTTTCTTTCCTCCTCCTTGGTTCCTTTGATTGTGTAAATAGTAATTGGTTAATAAATCCCTGTTCTTCCTACCTTGCCTTCTTTCCTTTACATCCGTTTCGTTTTAGTGATTTCCCCATTGAATACCTGTGGCACGATTTGGCCAACGTTCAGAATCGGGTCTAGTAATTGCTAATGGTTCGAGCCGCGGCTGCTAATCCGCTCGGCAAATAACATCTTGTCCGCGGTCTCGAACGAGGTTGCTCACCTGCCTCTCTGGATGGAGCTGGGCAGCTTCAGGACTCACGTCGGTCAGTTGCAGACAAGGGGACTAATCCCCCCTTGGTAAGGGGAAAAAGGGCCGACGGTAAGATCCGCAACAATATATGTTTTATATATTTGATGAATTGATGATGTGGTTTGTGAAAGAGCTTTTTATATTTTATGAAGTCGATTGTGGTTGCATTATGTAATAGTCAGGGCCCTTAGGGATATTTTGGGGCCGTTTGGTTCAAATTCTTCCAAAAGCACCAAATTTGGCACAGATGTTGCCCATGCCATACTCTTTTGAATTTTGACGGGCGCCAAGACGGCCCCCCCCCCCCCGGGGGGCCCCATATTGGCGAAATACGAAATGGCCGCCACCCGGATTAGAGGAAAATCAGTTAAATAACCAAAAGGGTTGGAATCATGTATGATACCACTTTTCAGGGGTTTTCGAGGTCGAGGAATCCAATTATGATGTTATTTTGATGATTCGAGGTCAAGGTCAACCCTCAAGGTAATCTTAAAGGTCATTTTTGAGTCAAACATGTCGGTTTTTGAGTTTTTTGTCAAGATTTATGCGAGGTTCATTATTTTATGTTTCTGGGTTGGGTAATCGAACTCTGACCTTATTTTTGACAATTAGAGGAAATATTTACGTGTCTATTTCCTAATTTTCATGCATATACAGTTCATCAGTCTAATTACAAAGGTACGGCTTTTGATGTTTTATGAACTGTATGCCATATCCTTGTGTTTAATTTTTGTGCGATCATGATCTGGGTTCATGTATACATGATTGTATACATGTCATAAATATGACGTCATAGGTCATGTGACCTGGCCGCCATATTGGATTTTATGAAAACCTTAAAAATGGATCCCTGCCTTCATTTTTCGATCGATTCATTTTGAACTTTGACCACTTATAGTACGCCATGTGATTGGATGCATATCCTAATTATGACGTCATAGGTCAGGTGACATGGCGGGATGGACCGGTATGGTCCCCGGATCATACCGCCCTTGGCGCCCGTCAAAAATCGAAAGAGTATGGCGTGGGCAACATCTGCGCCAAATTTGATGCTTTTGGAAGAATTTGAACCAAAATATCCCTAAGGGCCCTGACTATAAGCAGCTAAATAACTTAAGTGAATCAAGAATTAGTGATTAGAATGAGGTATTTATTTAAAAATTTACAGCTGTATTCATTTTAATATAAATACGGCAAAGGTTATACTATAAAAGGTGGAAGAGGCAGGTGTTTGCGTTGCCTCAGAATACTTGTTAGCTCTGTTGTCTTGTTCGATTGTAAGCAACAGTTTTATTGAAAGCTCCATTGTTTTGGGTCACGTGACCTGCAGTGAGCAGACTGAGGCTGTGCGGGAAAACTTTTATTCACTTATATTTTTATTTACAGAAATTTTCCAACTGTTTAAAAAAAAATTCCTGTGAAATTGCCTTTGAGTTGCATCAGTACACAAATTTTCAGCAATCTAAGCCACCTAGAAGGTATGAAACATTTATATCAGTGAGTGAGTCAGTCAGTGGTTAGAAAGAGCAATGGATATATCTTCCCCATGGGTTTTTCTTTACTAAGTATGACTATATGGTATGTTGTCTGTGCAGCAGGTTCAATGGAGATGAGTTATGCCTCCACAAAGAAGCGCTCCGAGTTTGGTCGGCAATGTATGTTTACCGAACGAGCTTCGGAGCTGCTTGTGGATTTGCCCCCTGATCCAAAGCTCGCAAAGAATTTCGTGGGGAAGAAATTTCAAGACGCAGCCACGCAGTGTGCTCCGATGATGGCTGAGCATGAGGCAAGACCCCATTATTGTCGGATACATTTTAGAGATTACAGTCCAATGATGTCATCGATATGTTGTAAAAAGGGCACTTTTATTGTTAATAAAGAGCAGATATTTATCCTTCTGACTGTTAACTGCGTTTAAAAACAGGAGAGGGCGCTCTTTACCTGTTCGTGACTTATTTTGTTGTTGTTGCATTAAGAAAATTTTAGTTTTCATTTGGAGAATGCATTAATATATCCTGATTTCTTGTAATTGGACGAGGTAAATCCCTCATAGAGGATCATAAAAAATAATGATTTAAAATCAACGTTGTAATGATCGTGATGATATCCTCCATTTTATATAGCTCCATCTTGTTTTAAAATTTATTTATTTGCAGGAACAATTTTAATGGCATTAATTGCCTGACTAGCATTTATCTAGTTATCTAGTACAGCCAAGTCATGCCTGACTTCTGGTGACATTCATGATCCGATTTCTCCAAACATTCCTATTCCTGCACTGCTTCCAGAAGCTTTGGCAGAAACAACATGATCACAGCCTTACCCCATCTTTCCAGCACTTACATGTTCTGCTTCTTCCTCTACAGTGCATTCAAAAAGTATTCAGACCGCTTCACTTTTTTCACATTTTGTTATGTTGCAGCCTCATGCTGAAATCGTTTAATTTCAACTTTTCCCTCATCAATCCTCACTCAATACCCCATAATGACAAAGAGAAAACGGGATTTTAGAAAGTTTTGCAAATTTATTAAAAAGAAAAAATGAAATATCACATTTACATAAGTATTCAGACCCTTTGCTGTGACACTTGAAATTTACCTCAGGTGCCTCCCATTTCTCTTGATCATCTTTGAGATGTTTCTACACCTTGATTGGAGTCCACCTGTGGTAAATTCAATTGATTGAACATGATTTGGAAAGGCATACACCTGTCTCTATAAGGTCTCACAGCTGACAACGCATATCAGAGCAAAAACCAAGCCATGAGGTTGAAGGAATTGCCTGCAGAGCTCAGAGACAGGATTGTGTTGAGGCACAGATCCGGGGAAGCCTACAAAAAAATTCTGCTGCATTGAAGTTTCCCAAGAGCACAGTGGCCTCCATAATTCCTAAATGGAAGAAGTTTGGAACAACCAGGACTCTTGCTAGAGCTGGCCGCCCTGCCAAACTGAGCAATCGGGGGAGAAGGGCCTTGGTAAGAGAGGTGACCAAGAACCCGATGGTCACTCTGGCTGAGCTCCAGAGATCCTGTGTGGAGATGGGAGAAACTTCCAGAAGGCCAACCATCACTGCAACACTCCACCGATCTGGGCTTTATGGCAGAGTGGCCAGACGGAAGCCTCTCCTCAGTGAAAGACACATGACGAAGTCAAATGTGTTCATTTTGTGAAAATTCACTTCTAGATGGGGATTATTCAAATAAGGAACTCGAAGGACTCAAACTCATTTTGCAAGAAATGTTCGTTTCCCATTAATCGAACATTTTTCAAAATCCAATCTCACCCCTCCCCTCCAAAACTTCCCCATCCCCCCTCCCCTCCAAAACTTCCTCATCACCCCTCCCCTCCAAATCTACCCCCTTACCCCACCCCTCCAAATCTTCCCCATCACCCATTTCTTTCAAATATTCCCCCTTGCCCCTCCCCTCCAAATCTTCTCCATCACCCATCTCTTTCAAATCTACCCCCTTGCCCCTCCCCTCCAAATGTTCCCCATCACCCCTTCCCTCCAAAACTTCCCCATCACCCCTCCCCTCCAAAACTTCGCCATCTCCCATTCCCTCCAAATCTACCCCCTTGCCCCTCCCCTCCAAATCTTCCACATCACCCATCTCTTTCAAATCTTCCCCCTTGCCCCTCCCCTCCATTTCTTCCCCATCACCCATCCCTTTAAAATCTTCCCCCTTTCCCCTCCCCTCCAAATCTTCCCCATCACCCCTACCCTCCAAAACTTCCCCATCACCCCTCCCCTCCAAAACTTCCCCATCATACTCCCCTCCAAATCTACCCCCTTGCCCCTCCCCTCCAAATCTTCCCCATCACCCATCTCTTTCAAATCTTCCCCCTTGCCCCTCCCCTCCAAATCTTCCCAATCACCCATCCCTTTCAAATCTCCCCCCTTGCCCCTTCCTTCCCCTCCCTCCCAAACTCCCCCCACACCTCTCCCCTCCACGACTCTCCCTCGCTCCTCCCCTCCTAGACTCCCCTCTCACGCCTCCTCCTCAAAGCGTCCTCCCCGCTTCTTCCCCCTTCCAACTTTCACCTTCATCTCCCCCAACCTTCTGCCTCGCTCTCCCCCCTCCTCAAATAACACCTCACTGTGCCTCACCCAATCTACATCAATCCTTTTGTCCACCCCATTCTTCCCTTTCTCCAAACTATTCTGAAATCTCTGACACACTTTCAACAGCTCTCCCTACCTATTCCTCCTCTTCCATATCTTACCCTACCCCTCTCCCCCTGTTCTGTATCTGATGCTCCCCCTTCCTCTTAATTAACGGTATGGTTCCCAAACATCCAGGGCCTTCGCTCAAATTTGACTGATCTCTCCATACAGGTTGCTTCTGACAAACCAGATGTGATCTGCTTAACAGAAACTTTCCTACTTCATGATGTCTCTGATTCCTTGGTATCTCTCCCAGGTTACTCCCTCCTCCGGTATGATAGACCTGAGCCTCGTCCTGGAGGTGGGTTTGCTATCTTTATAAAAAACTCTCTTCCTCACTCGCCCTGCACTGCCCTCTCTCCACCTCACCCCCAGGAATACCTTTGACTACGGCTTCCCCTTCGCTCCCACCTTTTGTTCCTATGTATGTTGTACCGTCCACCAAACAGTGATGACTCCTTCTACATCTCGCTGTCTGATAATATGGACCAACTTCTTTCTACCCATCCCAACTCTCTCTTCCTCATATGTGGTGATTTCAATTGTCACCATGCCAGTTGGCTGGGTGTGGGTACCTCTCTCACCAGCCATGGCTCTTCAGCAAAAGACTTCTGTGACTCACTGGGACTGACACAATCTGTCAATTTCCTGACCCGGAACTCAGTCAACGGAGCATCTTCTCTTCTGGACTTGGTTATGACTAACTTCCCTGAAAATGTCTGCTGCTCTTCTTCTGCTCCAATCGGCTCATCTGATCATGTGCTTGTCAAAGTGGACATCTCTCTGACCATTCTCAGAGAGCCTCCTCAGCGTCGACGAGTCTGGCATTTCACTCAGGCCAACTGGCACGGTCTTCAAGCAGCCATCAATCATCTGGACTGGTCTCCCATCTCTACCGCCTCTGACATCAACTCATCCTGGGAATTCTTCCAAAGTAAATTGCTCTCTCTCATGCACAGATTTATCCCATCTCGTCTTCAGTTGTCATACCCTTCCTCCCATCCATGGTACACGGAATCTTGTGGTGAGGCTGTTGCCCAGAAACAACTTGCTTTTGTCTCCTGGAAAGCAAATCCAACGGAAGGACATCTCATTTCCTTTCACAAAGCCCGAAACAAGTGTGTGTCCACCCTCAGGAGAGCCAGGAAACTATATCTCTCTGTTCTCAAGACGGACCTCTCTCATCTGTCTCCCTCTTCCAAATCCTGGTGGCGTCTGGTCAAATCTATTTCTGGTGTTTGTTCCCCCTCCATCCCCTCCCTCACCTCAAACGGCTACACGGCTGTCTCCGCACGTGAAAAAGCTGAATGCCTCAACTCTGTGTTTGCCTCTAAATCTTGTGTCCCAAACCCATCCCTCTCTGTACCCACCGTACCCAGTCGTACCCAGCTGCTCCTGGACTCTGTGTCCTTTCCTCCTGACAAGGTGGAAAAGTTTCTGTCAACCCTCGACTCTGATTCTGCAACTGGTCCTGACGGCATCAGCCCACGGGTCCTAAAATCATGTTCTTCCGCTCTTTCACTCCCTCTCTCTGTTCTCTTCACCCTCTCTTTTGCTCAAGGTCATCTGCCATCTGCTTGGAAATCAGCCAACATCACCGCTTTGCACAAAAAAGGTGCAAAAACAGATCCGAGCATCTACAGACCAATCAGCCTTCTCCCAATTATCAGCAAAGTCATTGAATCCATCATTGCTTCAGATATGTAATCTTTCCTCTTCTCCAATGGCTTGATCTCTGATCATCAATTTGGTTTCAGACCTGGTCACTCTGCTCTGGACATGCTGCTTCTGCTTTCTCAACAATGGATGGAGGTCCTCAATGCCAAACAGGAAATTAGAGCTGTCTCCCTTGACATATCACGTGCCTTCGATACGGTCTGGCACCCCGCTCTGCTCACCAAACTCTCCTCCTTTGGTATCCATGGAAATCTCCACGCATGGCTGGCGGACTTCCTCTCTAGTCATAGTCAACGCATGGCCCTGAATGGGTTTCTCTCATCTCCTCTTCCCGTTCAGGCTGGAGTTCCCCAAGGCAGTGTCCTGGGCCCTGTGCTTTTTCTGGTCTTCATCAATGATCTCACTGACTCTCTTGAAAATCCTCTCTATCTCTTTGCTGACGACTCTACTCTCTGTCGCTCCATTCCTCATCCCTCAGATCGGCAGTCTGCAGCCTCCTCACTCTCTGCAGACCTGGTCAAAATCACAGACTGGGCAAACAAGTGGAACATGTCTTTCAATCCTGACAAATCTCACACTCTTACGATGTCTCTCCGAAAAGACCGACTGGACAACCCTCCCATCCACTTTCTGAATAAGCCTCTCCAAGAAGTTCTGTCACTCAAGCTCTTGGGTCTCACTATCTGCCATGATCTTTCCTGGGAAAACCACATTTCAAATCTGGCCTCCAATGCCAGTCGCCGACTGGGTATCCTCCGTCGTGCGAAGTCCTTCCTTGGCACACCTGAGCTCCTCACCACATACAAGGCTTTCACCCGCAGCTCAATGGAATACTGCTCTCCCCTCTGGGCTGGTGCTCCTGCCTCACACCTAGCTCGTCTTCACGCTGTTGAAACCAAAGCGTTCAGAATCATTGGAATCTTCCGCGATGAAGCTAACTCCAAGGGCCTTTCACTCACTCACCGCAGGCAGGTTGGTGGTCTTTCCGTCTTCTACCGACTCCTCTCTGGCCGTGCCCCCCCAGCTCTCTCTGGGCTCTGTCCCCCAAATATTCCTACAGGTCGCACAAGATCTGCCTGCAACCCTCTTATGGTTAAACTGCCAAATCAAGACTTTCTGCTCACCTTCACTCCTTCATTCCTCTTTTCTCCCGCCTCTGGAACAAACTCCCTCACTCTCTTCAATCCCACTCCACCCTCCAGGTCTTTAAAACAGCTGTTCACCACCATCTCTTATCTTCACCCATCCAAAACCTTGATCTTTTCTACCCCCGCTAATTTCACCCCAAATCCTACACTTTTTTGAAATACCAACTTCTGTCCTGGAAGTCCTTGGTCTCCTTGTGTTTTATACCTCCCCCCCCCCCCCCTTCCTCCGCCGAGTCCCTCTCCCTCCCGCGCTTCTCCCTGTTCTCAGGTGTTGTGTTTGTGTGCTTCCCCTCCTCTCCCCATCTTGTCTTCCGCTCCCTCCTTTGTATGTTTTATTTGTCTGGTTGATTTGTTGATTTGTTTGTGAAATAAATGTTAGCTCTTTCACGAGCCTCGATTCAGTATACAAAAAAAAAAGAAAAAAAAAGGGAAAAACGAAAGAAAAGAGGACTTATCTTTAAGAGAAAAATTCACATGATCTTTACTGTGCATGTTCATGAGGTAGAGAAATAAACTACCAGAGCAGTTCTTATTTAAATATTGTTCGAAGTATGACGAGCGTCCTAAGTAACCTTTTAATAGATAAATGAAAATAACAAAAAGACTTTTATCTACAAAGCACTCAATGGAACTCAACATGTAATAGATAACATACTTTTAAGTAGTTTGAATTTTACCTCGTGTTAGCTCAATAAAATCCAGTTTCCTTGCCATCTAAAAAAATTCCTAGAACGCTCTTAATGGAAATGCAGTCAACTTTTCCCTCTCAAGAGCACATTGCAGTAATGGAAGAGACTGAATTTGATGCTGTCCAAGTCAATTACATCAATTTCATCCAGAGCCAGTCATCAATGCCAACCTTTGCTCTGTGGTCTTCCAACATTACTATGGTTGAGAGCCTTTTACTCTTTCATAAGAAGAACCAAAGAAGGCAACTGGGCCTTCACTTGGCAGCAGCTCAGAGATTGCTCGCATGTTTTTTTGCATATTATCATGTCAATTACTCATGATATTTACCAGCATGCTCGATCGAGATGTCGGCATTACTGTCGTCACACCCCTCTGCTCATGCTGCCTTTCTTTATGGTGAGTTTGCTGTGCAGCGACAAGACTCTCTTCGGTTTAGTGCGATTGCTGCTGATCAAACTGTCGAACAGACGATCAATTGTGACACTAAGACAAAAGGAGGTGTGGTTGGATTCAGTACTAACAGCCAACAGGAGTTACTTTCACGAATGGGTACTCTCATACCATCTTCATGCTGCAATGCAACACCAGTGTGATACAATGGTGGGAACGACTGATTCAACTACGAGAGTGAAAGACTCTGAAAACCACCGTATACATAAAGACAATGAAGACGTGAAAGCTGTATGTGACTGTTGAAAATATGGTGAACCCATTTAAGGAATCCAACCAACAACTCCAGCATATACCAGCATATCAAGCAAAAGATGACGAAGCAGAAGTCATCAAGCAAGCTCGACAAGGCCCATGTACTGAAACAAGAAAGTTGCCTCTTTGCAAAGTTATTCGTCATTTCTAAGGACAGTAATGTTGATCAGCAGGAACTTATGAAGTAACTCTGTTAAAATGCATTAGCGTTGTCTAATGAGAATGGTGGCATTGTGAAAACCTACAACGCCAGCTTGATGTATCGTTTGGAATTTGTAATGGAGCCATCACCAGTTGTTGAGTCAGTTCCAAAGAAGAGCATTTGGATTTGTAAAGGATGCCATGGCCTTAATTCAAGCACGAAGTAGCCAAATTCACACCCTCTCAACATTTGGTGACTTGGCAATGTGCATCCTGAACAAAGCCATGACCTTGGTTACTGACTTATATGCAGAATCAATCCACTTTGTCACAAACCATGATCCAGCTGTGTCCATTGAAGGTGCTGAAAGGGGGAAAAGAGCTGCAGGAGGAATGCAGAGGATCAATATACAGTCACGTGAAAAAGTAAGTACACCCAATGTAAAGTTTTGACTTTTTCAACATATTTCAACATACAGCTATTTGATCTTCATTTCAACAATATTGATAGATAAAGGTGATATAATATAACAAATATCATGAAACATTTACATTTTGTAGTCCACTGTATAATTTAAATAAACATAAATGCAAATTTCGCATGTGGAAAAAGTAAGTACACCCCTTCATTTATCACTACTTCAAATACCTACAATTAGAATGAGGTGCACCAGCTCAGGTGCAAATGATTAGAACATCGTTAGAGAGGATTTTGGAGGAACCTGTCTTATATAAACCCCAGACATTTAGTTTGGTTTGCTCTTTATTGTTGAAGTGTGCGGCGTCACCATGCCTAGATCGAAAGAGCTCTCTGAGGTTTTCAGAAAGAAGGTTATAGATGCCTACGAGTCTGGGAAGGGGTTTAAAAAGATCTCCAAACAATTTGAAATCAATCATTCGACTGTGCGGAAGATCATCTACAAGTGGAGAAGATTCCAAACAACTGCCAACTTGTTCAGGCCAGGCCGCCCCAGCAAGTTCAGCCCGAGAGCAGACCGCAAGATGCTGAAAGAAGTCTCTAAAAACCTCAGAATGTCATCACGGGACCTACAGGTAGCTCTTGCCACTGTTGATGTCAAAGTGCACGAGTCTACCATAAGAAAGAGGCTGCACAAATTTGATCTACATGGGAGGTGTGCCAGGAGGAAACCTTTGCTGTCCAGGAAGAAGATCAGGGCAAGACTAAAGTTTGCCAATGAACACCTAGGCAAAGACCAGCACTTCTGGAACAATGTGCTATGGACAGATGAGTCAAAGGGAGAGCTATTTGGCCACAGTACCAGAAGACATGTTTGGCGAAAACCAAAGACAGCATTTGACCACAAGAACCTGATACCAACTACTAAGCATGGTGGTGGAAATATTATGGTTTGGGGCAGCTTTACTGCATCAGGGCCTGGGCATCTTACCATCATAGAATCCACTATGAATTCTTCATTGTACCAGAGGGTGCTTGAGGATAAGGTGAGGCCATCTGTCGGAAAGTTGAGGCTCAACCGAAGGTGGACCTTGCAACATGACAATTACCCTAAACATACCAGTAAATCCACCAAGGAATGACTGAAAAGAAAGAAATGGAGGGTTCTGGAATGGCCAAGTCAAAGCCCGGATCTAAATCCCATTGAGATGTTGTGGGGGGATTTGAAACGAGCTGTGCATGCAAGAATCCCCTCAAGCATCACACAGCTGAAAGAATTCTGCATGGAGGAGTGGGCAAAAATTTATCCCAGTCAATGTCAGAGACTGGTAGACAGTAATAAGAAACACCTACTTGAGGTTGTTTCTGCCAAAGGGGGCAATACCACTTATTAGAGCCAAGGGTGTACTTACTTTTTTCACATGTGAAATTTGCACTTATGTTTATTAAAATTATACAATTGTGTACAAAATGTAAATGTTTCATGATATTTGTTATATTATATCACCATTATCTCTCAATATTGTTGAAATGAAGATCAAATAGCTGTATGTTGAAATATGTTGAAAAAGTCAAAACTTTACATGGGGTGTACTTACATTTTCACATGACTGTTTCGCACTGACCAAGCGATTCCTTTGCAGTAGAAGAAGTACACGACAGGTACCCCAAAAAGGAAGAGCTGGTGCAGTTTCTGTTTGACACATGAAAAAGACTGGTCCTGCAAAATTCAGATATGTCAAAGTGTTATTTGGTCTTTCGCACTATGTTGTGAGCTAGAAGTTGAATACATTCTTCAGCTTATATCATGAGGAGGCTGACACAAGGCTTTTTCTGTGCTCTGCATATGCAGCACAAACTCAACTGTCAACATCTCAATCCCAAACACAAAATCCTGTCATCATCTGAAGTTCAGACACAGATGTCTTCATCATAGCCCTTGGCTTTGCAAGAATGATGAGCAGCAGAGTGCTCCTTCACACAGGAAGATGAAACCTACTTAGAACGATAGATATCGCAGAATGCAACAAAGATCATCTAGGTGAAAAATGCGTGCAATGCTCGGATTGCACTCCATTTTTTCACAGGTTGTGACTCAGAGAGCACCTTCTATGGTAAAGGTAAGATCAAGGCCCCGAAGTTGATGTTGGCTGAAGAAAATCATCTTGATGTTTTCAAGGAATTGCAACAGCAATTTGATGTACCGTATCAACAGAGCTTTAGGAAGAA
The DNA here is from genome assembly GCF_964187855.1 of Myxine glutinosa. Classification (NCBI taxonomy): domain Eukaryota; kingdom Metazoa; phylum Chordata; class Myxini; order Myxiniformes; family Myxinidae; genus Myxine; species Myxine glutinosa. Next base: position 85,566,052 of record NC_136263.1, on the reverse strand, counting down.
CTTGAACAGTTTGCATACTCTTATGGTAGCAGGCAAGGCAAGAAGAATATTGATATTGGGAGATACAACATTTTCAGGATGGTCTGCAAGTTCAAGGGTTCTCTCCCTCCCAATCACGACTCCCTCATGGAACATATCAAGAGAGCAAATTGTCAGGCTGCCATACAAGGAAGAACCATTCAGCAGTTTGTGAATGCCACCGAGCCCAACTAACCATGAATGGGCAATGGATGATGATAATCTTGCGATTAAATGGGGGAAACGTGCTGACTGCCCCAGATGAATTTCTGGCAGCTATCAAGTGCCAATGTTGGAAAAGAAAATGTAGCTTTCGACAGTGTGAGTGCATGAAGAATAAGATGCCACTTGTCTGTGCAATGTCTAAAATGTAACAATCAAACATTTCAGAGTGATCATGAAAGTGGAGATGAAGATGTTGTCGACTCTGATATGAAGTAAATATTAACTCTTGTAATGCGATTGTGTTTTTGATTGAGAAATTAACAATCTTCTCTGGATACACTGGATTCACATGTGTATGTTAAAGTTTTTGGGATTATTTTAGACATCAAGGAAACGATTTCATTGAGCAAACACAAGGCACAATTCCAACTACTTAAAACGATGTTAGCTATTACATGTTGAGTTCCGTTGAGCTCTTTGTAGATAAATGTCTTTTTGTTATTTTCATTTATCTATTAAAAAGTTACCGAGGCAGCTCGTTTTACCTCAAACATAATTGAAACGATCTGTGCATAAGAGAGTTGGCTCTCTCTTATGCACAGATTTGTCCCATCTAGACTTCAGTTATTTTACCCATCCTCCCGCTCGTAAAATCTTGGGATCCTAGGATCCTGGGTTCGAATCCCAGTCGATCTCTGAATTAACGCCAGGGGGGTTGACTCAGCCTGTCATCCTTCTGAGGTCGGCAAATTGAGCACCAGTTCACTGGTAATTCCCTGTGTGTTGCAAGAGGCGACTAACAGGGTTGGCGGCAGAAAGAGCATCTGGCCATAAAACATTGCTTCAAAAAGGGGACAATGGTGTCCGAAAATGGCCAACCCCTGCTCTGCGGGGAAAAATGGCCTCTAAAGGTGGTTCTTTCTTCCGCTAGTAAAATATAAAATCCTTCAATGGAGATCAGCAATTCCCAAAGTGTGACATAACTCGAACATTTTTCTTGGGCTGCCATTTACTTATATTTTCTCCCCTGTATGGTGCAATGGAAATGACGGTGAAACCAACAGGAAGATGCGTTTCAACAGAGGTGTTTAGTTGTGGGACGTTGTACTCTGTGCTCACATAGCCGTTGGATGTTTGAATGGCAACAATATCCCAAGATAGCTGCTAGTTGGACCAAAAAAAAAGAGTGTACGAGGTGGATTGACTTATTTAGGCCTTAGCAAGAAGGATTGAGGAATCCAACATTAGGTGCTCTGCATTTTGATGAGGATGTCTTCACTCATATGTGAAGAACATCCTGGAATGGATTTCATCCAAACCAGACAGCAGACAAATATCACATTTTCAGAAATTAATGGGTTTTCAGAAGAAAAAAAATATCCAATTTATTAACAAAAACGTTTCAGGGGCTGAATCAGCCCTTTAAATTTTGGTGAAGCAATTTGATGATTCAAAACTGTTATACCAACTAATGAGTAATTGTACAGTGATAAATAGGCAAAGGTTTTCTTGCTCAAGGATGTTAGGAAATTCGTTTTATCCTCAGGCTTTCATGTAATTCTCTCTTGGTGTTGTGCTTCAGTCTCTGTTTGTTATTTTGGTGTGGGTGGATAGGTAGCTGAGATTATTTTTGCAGGAATCAAAAAGGTTTTGTGCATGATATTTTAGATCTCCAATTTTAGATTTGTTTTTGGGAAGAAGGTACAGGAAATTGGAAAGAGAGAAAATTCAGTGCAGATCTAAATTCTGCTATTTTTACACATTTGATCCAGACCTGCCTACCTGTATACTAAGTGCATATTTGCCTCCGCCACCAAAGGTGGACGGAAGTTATGTTTTCACCCCTGTCTGTCAATCAGTTTGTCTGTTTGTATGTCTGTGAGCAGGATATCTCAAATAGTTGTGGACGGATACGGATTTGGATGGAATTTTGTGGACAGCTTAGGTGTGCGACAAATACAAATAGATTATATTTTGGTGAAGAAACAAATTTGCATCTGGTTCCAAGAATTTTAAAGTGATTCTTCACCATTGAGTGATAGGGATAAAAACGATATATAACAATATATCTCAAAACGTTATGGATTGATTTGGATGAAATTGGGTGGACAGATTGGGTGTGTGACAAGGATGAATTGATTCGATTTCGGTGAAGATCCAAATCCGGATACGTATACACTAATTTTTAAGTGATTCTTCACCATTGAGAGATGGGGCCATAAATTAAATATAGTGTGATATTACAAAACTAGGTGGCTGAGTTGGTTATATGACAACAGCAGACCAATTAGACTTGGGTTCAGCTCCGGATCCAGATCCGGGCCTATATTAGTGGGATACAAAACATAAACTGTTCAGCCTGGCGGATGTCGGTGCTCGACCGAGTGTCGTTCTAGTTTTCTATGCAAAATTGTTGTTGTACATTCATCAATCTGTGGAAATTGTATACTCAAGAATTATAGTAAAATTATAATCTTTGTTACTGTCGCATAGTGTAAAGTATTGTCACGTCAGACAGTCGGCCTGTTATCACAAACCGATTGAGCCAGAGGTCCGATAAAGGCCTCTGCTGATTCTGAAACAATCTCTTAATTGTCATTGCAGTCTTATGACAATAACAAGAGGGTTGCGATCAGACATCTCTGATGGTTCCTGGCAGAGCCAATTTGTAATATTGGACATTGGTTGCACTTGAAATTCTGCCTCATAATGAATGTTTGTTTTTTAACTATGGTTAATGATATCATTGAAATGAAATAATGGAAAATTGAATAATAAACAATAAAAATTTTGGGATATACTAAATAATTGAAAATATAAAAATATGTAATCAATATAAGTTGAAAAGAAATAAATAATTGAAAAAAAGAAAGAAAATTAAATAGAAATAAAAATTTGAAACTTGAAAAAATTGAATAATTAAGTAATTAAATAATTAAAGTATGTTGCAATTGAGTAATTCAATAATTGAAAATTAAAAATAAATAATATAAATGGAAATTGGGGAAACATCAAATAATTGAAAATTAAATACACTGTAATTGAAAAATGAAAATAAATAAAACTAATAATAATAATATAATGGAACCTTTTTCTTCAAAAAGGCGGCACACCTCAGACACTAAACTAAAGTGTTTGAGAAGACTAAACCATGTTACCACGGACACTAAAAACTTAATGCCTCCCCCTCCAGGAACCATAATTACAATTTCATACGGATCACCTAAACCAAGCGAAATTGGTGAAACGTGCCGAAAGCAAAAAGGTGAGAAGACACTTTTTATATTTAAAATTGCTTATTATAAGAGAAATACCGACACTAGGATAGACAAGATAATATAACCCGGACAGATCTGGCACACGAGGGGAGACATATGTGGAAGCTAGGATGCGAAAACCCGAAGTTACGTACAATGTTAAATAAATATAACCGCCTAATGGTGCTAATGCACCGGAATTGCACAAGGAAGAACAAAGGGGCAGGTGAGGACTTGTGTAAGCAGAAGTCGGTGGCGTGCAGATTACTGGTGCACAGGGCCGATGGTGATGAGGATGGCGATGGGAAGGGGCATCTGCATCTCTTAGGACTGGTCCTTCTCACTTGCACGATGAAGGAGAGAGAGAGAGAGGCCATCTTCAGAGCTTTTCTGTCCCACAGGACGGCCCCTATAAAAAAGTCTTCCGCCCCTCTCCGGGGCTCTACAACCAACCACGACACCATAGCTTGCAGTGCGCTGGCTAAAGGTGGTTCCTTTAATAATTCCGAATGGTGTTTTGATGGTGGTTTCTTTAAAGCGCAAAGTGCTTTATGTGTGCCTTCCTTGGCCTGACCTCACCTGTTACAGGTGGTTTTACACAATACAATCGTACTCTATCTGGTTAAAAGTTTACACTCACCGCCTCCTCGGTGCCTGTTTAACAATATGACTTGCCTTTGACATTCTCCCTGATACAGACAGACGTAAATCTAAGCTACATGGTTCACATGGTGTATACCAAAGTCTTGACACAATCTAGTTATAAAAACTCTTCCACCCCCTTTACATAGCAGTATGCAAGCAATGGCAAATAATAAAGACCATGAATGAGTGATTAGTTTTAAAAATACTTCAGATGGTGCCCAAAATTACTACTTGAATTTCCCACCTTGGATGAGCACTGTTATAAATTTTTGACAACATTAACACAGTCATTTCAAACTTTTGGGCCTCACCATCACCATAATCTTTCTTGGATAAACAATATTTCCAAGACGTTCTCCAAAGCCAGCTGCCTTGGCATCCTTTGTCGTGCGAAGCCTTTTCTTGGCCAATCTGAACTTTTGATAACCTACAAGACTTCACTTTCAGCTTGATGGAATACTGCTCTCCACTCTGGGTCCAGGGCTCCTGCTTCACAACTTGCCCTTCTTGATGCCATGGAAAGCAAGGTCCTCAAAATCATTTGGATTTATCATGACAAAACTGAGTGTCTTGGTCTGTTACTTGCACATGGCAGAAAGGTTGGTGGTCTCTCTGTTTTCTACCGCCTTTTTTTTGGTCTTGCACTCTATGCTCTCTCTTGTCAGGGCACACATAGTCTGCCAGTTGCCCTCTTCTTTTTTAACTTCCAAAAATTCAGGCTCACTGCTCATCTCCACTCATTTATTCCTCTTTTCTCTCACCTGTGGAACCAACTTTCTCAGTCTCTTCAGTTCCATTCTTCCCTCCGGGCCTCAAGACAGCTGATCACCACTACCTTAGGTCATCCTCCAAGCACATGCATATCTTCTACCCCAAATGCCCCCATTCCCAAGCACTCCCTTTTTCCAGGTAGTCATTATTTCCTCCCTCTCCCTTAACGATTTTAGTTTGTTAGCTTGCAGCAGTTCGTTTGCTCCTTTTCTGTTTCATCCCTACTTTTCCCTTCCATTCTGTGCTCTGTTTCATTCAGCCTGTGTACAGTTTGTTCACCCCCATGTGTTCTTCATCCTCTCCCTTTGATCTCACTCCCACTTAAACTCTGCTGTTGGTGTTTCTTCCTTTCTATTTTGTTCCCTTACATTCTGCTCTAGCTCATCGACGAGCCTCGGTCCTTTTAAGTACAAATTTGTATCTTTTAATTTAAGCATGTTTTTATTATTTTTACAACTGATCATCAAAAATGTTATTGTCATGCTTATTTTGAAACTTGTTCAAAAGCATGGAATTTTACACAAAATAAGAATTATGTACAAATACTTAAGTGGGTAGGCCTGTCGAGTGATGGATGTGTATCCTCTTGTGGGATTGTGGATCCAAATTTTTGAATGTCACACACACTAAACTATTTAATCACACGAAACTATTTAAACTATAATATACCATTTTATACTTTAATATATGCAGCATTATCGATAACTGAATGCCACTTATCATATGACCAAGTTCCTGCCTTTTCCGAACAGCTAGTCACATGTTTAGATTCATCTATTTTTGAGTTTCATCTTGAAATGACCATGACATTTGAACATTTTTCATCTCTGTTAAGCATTTTCCAAACACTTTGCTTCCAGCTTAGTATGGAGCTGCTGATATAGTTACGGATTTTTAAAGTTAATGCAGTTTATGAAGCATGATTGTTGCTGATACTGCTTTTCACTATTCCTGTGGGCATTAATTTAAGCAAATTTTTGCTGGAATATCTCTATAGTGTCTTGGTTTTACCAATGCTGAGTGCCTGGGGAACAATACCAATGAATCTGGATAATATATGTCTTTTAACATGCTAATCTCTGCAGTTATGGCCTTCATGTCGACATTCACATGAGTGTTCATGGCAATCTGAAGCGCAGCTTATTACTACCCAGATCACATAACTCTCTGGCCACTTTGTAGTCTGTACTTTATATTGTATTATTCCACCATTTACTCCAATCACTGCCTTAACAATGTCGCATGGGCCCTACAAGGTGCTGAAAGGAATTTTTTAAGGGTTCATCCATTCAGTTGTAAATACACCACCCATTTGAGGAAAAGTTAAACATCATTAAGATTATTACAGCTTTTTTATAACAGTAAATTCATCACAAATACACTCAATTGATTATATTTAAACATAGGAGCAATACCCCTGGCACTCACCTGGTCGAATAAACAGTATACTGCACTGACTAAAGGTATTTTAAACCCATTTCAGTGGTTGCTAGAAGACAGGGCAGCATGTAGAATCATACCAACATAATCATAAGACCTTAAACAAACAAACAAAAAAATAACTATTTGGGGGGGGGGGGCAACCCCCACCCAACCCCGTGTACCTCCTCAGACCCCAATTTTTCTAATGCCTTGGACAAACTTCGGTACATCATGGGTGATGAAGGTTGTGGCCAAGTTTCATCGAAATAGTGTGTGTAGTTTCAGAGGAAAAAGCAAATTCCTATTTTGGGGGTCAAACCTGGATCCACTTTGACCCCGGTAAACCCCCTTAGTCCCAGATTATTTTATTGCCGTGAACAAACTTTAGTCACGACACAACAAATATCATTTGTGCCAAGTTTGGTCACAATCCCTTCAGCGGTTTCAGAGAAGAAGTTGCAAGTGTTTACAGACGGACGGGCAGACGACGAAGTTTACAGAACTTCGTTCCAGGTGAGCTAAAAATGTATTATCCAAAGATTGTAGTTGTAATGTAATGAAGGCTATTTGTTAGCGCTTTAACTACCTCCACCAAGGATGGTGGATGGTTAATCTTTTCACCGCTGTCTGTCTGTTTGTTTGTCTATCTCTGAGCAGATTCGGATAATTTCGATACAAGAATTCGGATACTAGAATTTTAAGTGATTCTTCACCATTGGGAGATGAGGCCGAAAATAATCAGACAGCACGATATTTCAAAAAGTTGTAAATGAGTTATGTCAAAACTAGGTGAATGAGTTGGTTAGGTGACAAGAACAAGTCAATTACATTTTGGTTCATGTCTGGATGCAGATCCGGCCTATCAGTGTGATAGAAAACGTAGACTGTTCAGCGTGGCGAAGGTGTACATTATACTGAGTGCTATTCTAGTTGGTACTGCTTAGCGGTTAGGGTGCCGGCTTGGGATCCTCGGATCCTGGGTTCGTAATCCCAGTCAATCGCTGAATTAACGCCAGGGGGGGTTGATTCAGCCTGTCATCCTTCTGGGGTCGGCAAATCGACTACCAGTTCACTGGTAATTCCCTGTGTGTCGCAAGGGGCGACTAACAGGGTTGGCGGCAGGAATGGCATCCGGCCATAAAACATTTCTTCAAAAAGGGGACCACCGTGCCTGAAAAAGGCCAACCCCTGCTCTGCGGGGAAAAATAGCCTCCAAAGGTGATTCATTCTGGTTGGGACTGGTGATGAGTACATCAATATCACAAAAGCACATCTATGAAGTAGATTTGATCTGGACCCATTTACATATTTGTTTTGTTCGTACCGCTCTATGGACAAATAATTGGTGCTGCTGATGCAATTTTACAAATAAATCGTTATGCTTTGTGATTTCAAATTGGCTTCCAGCAGTTAATCAGGGCAGGAAATTTGGAATTTGTTCAGGGTGCTGGTGATATTTCGCATCCTCTTCATGAAACATACCGAGGGATCTTTAGCATCTACCAACTCATGCTAGCAGACTGGACACCCGATCTAATGTGCACCCACTGTATGAAACATTTATTGATGGAACGACAAACACTAGTCTGATGACAGTTTATTGTCAGGTTGAAAAAGGAACCCAGACTAGGCAGCTCAAAGATAAGTATACTACCTCATCCTATTGGATAATTAACTTATCTGTGTCCGACCAACCCCCTACTTTCAGGAAAATAGTCGTTAAACGAGTAGCAGCAGCAGTAGTAGTATTAGTAGTAGTAGTCATAGTAGTGTGCACACATGGCAAACTTTTTGGCTCTCTACACACAATCTCATGTGTTTCCTCTCTCACTCTCACTCGTTGATTTATCTGACCCCTCGTAACACCACCCTGTAATTTAGTTGTTGACAGTAGTGTCACATGTTTTGTTGTTATTGTGGCTGAATATTTTTTTTCCTTTGTTGAAACAAGGTTACTCATAATTTGGCAAAAATTGGGCATGATCTGAAAGATATTTATTCTTCAGTTTGGTGATTGAATATCCCATTGCTCTCAGTCCTGCTCCACATGCAATACGGACAGGTTCCTTATTGTTGTCTAGTTTTACTATTCTGTCCTGTTTTAATCTTCTTATTCTACAACAGCAAATGAAATACAAGATCTTCAGATTTATTCAATTTAGAAGAAGATATAACATTCAGGCGTTTGAATTAATTTTCGCTAGCCACATAAGGAATTTATTTCAGCAACATTGGGTTCATCTAGTCTGTTATTTGTTATTCCATTATAATTATACCTGTTAAAATATTTGTAGATACATTTTATCTACTCTTGCAAAAATCTTGGTAATCCTTCAGATGTGCCCTATCTCATATAAATAAGTCACTAAGAATCGACAATGACTTCTTTTTACAAAGGTTGACAATTTAAAATCACAATTTAATTCACATTTTGTTCAACAAACAATCTTTTACTATAATGAAGCAAACGTGGATGTCACAGAAACTTCAAAATTAGCAAGTGGTGCAAATAGCGCCACTTTGTGGTAGCCGGTATTACAAATAATCTTCCTTTATCTTATGATATGGAGCATTGGAGCATATGTTGTGATCAACAAAATTTCTTTCAAAAATGACCAAAATTATAAAGTGCATTTCCAAGAATGCGCCGAAGCACATTGCCCACCACAGATGGAGTGCGGGGATGTCTGCTATTATTACATAATGGACATTGAATGCTGTCTTGGGTATTAGCTCAAAGTCAAATAATGTGAAACAAAAGTTGACTTAAAACATCCCATGGTTTCTGTGCCTTCTAGTATGACAAGTGGAAATGTTAGAATCCATTAACTTTGGAAGATGTTGAAAGCTATGCTTTTTGGTGAAAATGTTTCGCTATACTTTGCTATACTTTCGCGAAAACTTTCGCTATACAACACCAGCCTGGTGTTGGCTTAGCGGTTAGGGTGCTGGCTTGGGATCCTAGGAACCTGGGTTCGAATCCCAGTCGATCGCTAAATTAACACCAGGGGGGTTGACTCAGCCTGTCATCCTTCCGAGGTCGGCAAGTTGAGTACCAGCTTGCTGGGATGAATGATCCCAGTGTGTACCCCGGTTTAGAATAGGTACACCGTATCCCTCCGCATCGTAAGAGGTGACTAAGGGTTGGCGTCAGGAAGGGCATCCGGCCATAAAAACATTGCCTCAAACAGGGAACCATGATTGTCATGGGGCCCGCAAGGCTAACCCCCGCTCTAGCGGGGAAAAAATGGCCTTAAAACGATCATTCATTCATTCATATACGTTGATGGTTTTAAATGGGTCTGAAGTTTTTATCACAGTCATCAATTGTTCTCCCTCAATACTGCACCATCTCTGCTAACACAATTATTTAACATGTTTGAGTGTTTCAACCTTCATTTCACTTGTCTCCGATATTTAATTTACCTTTAGCTGAAAAAAAATAAATTGGAAGGGGTGATGGGGAGGGAGGAGGAAACCTTGCTTGTCCTTTGGCAGGTTTATATTTCATATATATATATATATATATATATATATATATATACACATAAAACACCACTCCATACACTTGAGAAATTTTGCAATTGCTCGATTGAATCAGAATTCTTGTTTTCCATCCTGTTACACAACCTGTGTTCCTGTAACTTCCACTCCCAAGCATCTAGGGAAATGTGAGTGCCCTGCAGTCCTTTTTTCATCTTTCATCACCATGGTTTTTTGCCCTTGACATGTGGATTTGATTATTGCAGACTTATTCCTTTGTCCCTTTAGGTTGCTATTTGTACCCAGGAACTTCTCTGGGGCATTTCATACCAAAATAAACTTGTTTTTGGAATGAGCCCCATTTATTTCTACCAGGCCAAGAAAGCTGAACCTAAATGACTATTGTTGCATGGATCCTGACAAACACCACATGTCTACAACACAACATCCTGTCTCAGAAGCAATATGCAGGATCTCCCTTATCAGCCTGCACACACCCAGAAAAGCTTACACTTTAAAATATTTATGGAGATTGTAGAGTTGCAATTTTGCAAGGAAATGCTTTTCATGGTTGCTTTATGCAACTTTCTTCGACTAGAACAGCATGGTAAGAAGTCAATTTATCGATAATTATTGCCACCTGGGTAATTGATTAGATGCGAGTTAATTGGTTATTCCCTCCAGTCACAGGTGAGAGATGTGATTGGGTCTTTGTATTTAATTTATATTGTCACGTCTGAGTAACCATTAACATGGTAGGGACCTTTCATCCCAGGAAGTGCTCAAACGGTCTCTTTACTGCACTGCATTCAGTAATGTTTTTTTTACTTGCGGTTAACATTCCCCAAGGATCATTCGAATAAGCCAAAATTAATGGCGCATATACAGAAAGCAGATGGCTCAAACACGTTTTCTTACCTTTTAAAGGGTTTATTTTGTATTGAATATGGGAGGGGGGGGGGGGTTGGGTGGAAGTGCACAAGACAAGCAGTTCAGAACAAACCCAGCAAATCAAAAGATACAAACAGGGAGATGGGGACACACAGACTTATGTACAATGATGAGAAATAAAACACAAAACCTAACCCACTCTAGGCACTACATAATACACTTTTACAGAAAGTTAAGAATGCAAGTGGGAGTTCCCTTTGTCTATCGCATGCAGGGTGGACACAGGACTTAATGTAGCCCGTTTTGGAAACCAGGTGTGAGATGACGAGAGCCAGTGACGAAGTCAGTCCAACAACGAAGAAAACCCACCAAGAGCAGCTCCAGTGACAAGTAGCACTTAAGATGTAGAAAGCCAAACAAAGCACGATGAAGTGAACCAGACATGAGGAGCACCAGCGACAATCACTTCATCAACCAGCCCTTGTAGCTTTCTTTGTCTTTTCCAGACGAGGCCTCCTTGTTGGTTAGGGTGGAGTGAAAATAGCCAAAAAAAAATTGGGGGGGGGGGGGGGGATTTTAACTAGCTAGATATGCCAAAAGGTGCCATTACATCTATAGAGCACTGTGTTAAAATTGTATTAAAATTGAACAATATTTTGATCTCCCTCAGTAACTTTTTATTTTACTATACTATGCAACATAGTAAAACAGCTCATAGATGCATTCAAATCATTGGTCTATTATAGTTTGTCTCAGAATGTTACAGTCACACAGTTACAATGTGAAGTGTGTGAAGTCGCGCTTCAATTCAAATGATGGCATCATCTGTCGCGAGGCGACACGGGCACGGATGAAGCTGTCTCGCCTTTTCTTGCCACACACAGCTTGAGCGGCCTCGGTCACGAGTTTCACAGTCCTTTCCACAGCCTGTGTGTGGCAAGGGAATTTAGGGAAGAGGACAGTTGGGGTGACATCCATCGTGATAAGTTCCTTCAGCTCAGGGTCTGACATGCCTCGGATCACGGGAGGCTCCGACATGGCGCACGCTCCCCAGTCAATTAGGTCGAAGTACTCCACTGCGTCAAAGTTGAGTTTAGCGGGGACCTTGAACCGTTGTATCTGTCCAGTAGGCTGTCTGTCTGTTGCTCTGGCTTTCATCACTCGCCGCAAGCCCCATTCTAGTATTTGAGGTCGATGGTCAGTTATCATGGCCAGGAGTATATTTTCCGGATGTGCAAAGTACGCGTTGCGGTGCATAACAGGGTCAACGATCTTCTTGTGTTTAGCGCTAAGGTATCGTGACTTGACGATCATCTGGTGGATGTGCCTGGCTCCATCTTTGCATGACGAGTGGACTTTGATGGAAAACCACATTGGAGCATACACTCGAATGATATATGTCACCATGGTTTTCAACTTCTCGGGTGGTGTCTTGACGCTGACGTACAGTCGGAGTATTCTATTAGCTGTTGTAAGCCACCGAGAGTGATTCAGGCATCCAGGGTTTCGTAGGGCCAGATCGACACTGCATTCACCTTCGCTAATGCCATTGCACATTTCCAAGAGATATCGCTGGTCTGTACTCCAGTCTCTCGGGTCCACATTCAGCAATGCCTGACTCAGTTTCACTGGCATAAACGATGTTACAGGCTGTTCGTTACACATTGATAGACGTTTTCCGATGGGTCCTGAGAATCCACGCGGGCCTGTAGTTGTGCCGTCGAGTTCCTCGAACAGATGCCGCAGCGGAAGTTCATTGGCATGAAGACGACATACCAGCCACTGCAGTGGACGATTGAAGGTTTCTTCCAGTTGTCGTATAACACCTCCTGTATGTCCCGTATTCAGATTAGTGCCGTCACACCCGACTACATTGATGCCCTCTGTCTTCACATTCCGTTCCTTCAGACTAGCGAATAAAGACTCTGCAATGCTTTTGCTGGATCCTGATGATGGAGTTGTGTGGCTGAAGTACGATGAACCGGGTTCTGCGATGATGCTGACGTGTTCTTCTTTGACTGTTGTTCGGTGATTCTTGTTGTCAGTGCCGTGAACCTGAGTCATGGTGTTATCCTTCCTGCCATCAAAGTATAGTCCCTCTATGACGGTGCAGACATCACTTTGAAGTTCTTCTCGAGTTTTGCTACGTTCTCTGCGGATCTTGCTGTGATCAATTATTTTAGAACGGTCTTTTGGTGAAACTACGCCGAGATCATGTAGAACTGATGTAGCTAATATAGCAGCTGATCTGTCAGAGACGCCAATTTTGTTGCAGGCTTTAGCGAGTGAAGGTAGTGAGATCGTCATTTGTTGCTGTTGTCGAACCGGTTTTGGTGTGCTCTGGAGATTAACTGATTCAGAAATATACTCATCGTCAGTCGCGCTATCCACGTAGTCTTCTTCGCTTTCGTCATACGTAGAAGCAATCTGACTTTTGGCATCTTCGTAGTGAGTTTTCATTCGTTTGAGATTGGTCTCTTCTCTTTTGGCTTTCCTCTTCAATCTTGATGTCTCTTCTTGATCTATTCCGCCAAGTACCATGTTCCTCGGTCCTCTCTGGTCTTGAAGGAACTCTCGCTCTTTTTGCGGCACTTTATGTTCTTTCAATCAGTTACACTTAGACACCATGTCAGAACATTTACATTTGCTAAGATCAAACAGATTGTTAGATTTGTCGAGAAAGTCTGTGAGTCGTTGTTTGTAGCTGGCTTGATCCTTTCTTCCCTTGTAGACTTTTAAGATTGAATTGTACTTGTCATGGAAAGATCTGAGTTTTTCAATCGCTTGCGCATGCGATACCGTTGGAAGAGAGGCCGTTTCCCATACCTCTTGAATTTCATAGCACAGTTTGTGAGATATGTCACCAAATGAAGGGTATTTGCCATTCTCCGTCCTAAGCTGTTGCCGAGATTGAAGGTATCCTTTCATGACATCAGCATGATTTCATGACAACTTCTATCTACCCATCCCAACTCTCTCTTCCTCATATGTGGTGATTTAAATTGTCACCATGCCAGTTGGCTGGGTGTGGGTACCTCTCTCACCAGCCATGGCTCTTCAGCAAAGGACTTCTGTGACTCACTGGGACTGACACAATCTGTCAATTTCCCGACCCGGATCAAAGTCAACGGAGCATCTTCTCTTCTGGACTTGGTTATGACTAACTTCCCTGAAAATGTCTGCTGCTCTTCTTCTGCTCCAATCGGCTCATCTGATCATGTGCTTGTTAAAGTGGACATCTCTCTGACCATTCTCAGAGAGCCTCCTCAGCATCGACGAGTCTGGCATTTCACTCAGGCCAACTGGCACAGTCTTCAAGCAGCCATCAATCATCTGGACTGGTCTCCCATCTCTACCGCCTCTGACATCAACTCATCCTGGGAATTCTTCCAAAGTAAATTGCTCTCTTTCATGCACAGATTTATCCCATCTCGTCTTCAGTTGTCATACCCTTCCTCCCGTCCATGGTACACGGAACCTTGTGGTGAGGCTATTGCCCAGAAACAACTTGCTTTCGTCTCCTGGAAAGCAAATCCAAAGGAAGGAAATCTCATTTCCTTTCACAAAGCCCGAAACAAGTGTGTGTCCACCCTCAGGAGAGCCAGGAAACAATATCTCTCCGTTTTCAGGACAGAACTCTCTTATCTGTCTCCCTCTTCCAAATCCTGGTGGCATCTGGTCAAATCTGTTACTGGTGTTTGTTCCCCCTCCATCCCCTCCCTCACCTCAAACGGCCACACAGCTGACTCCGCACATGAAAAAGCTGAATGCCTCAACTCTGTGTTTGCCTCTAAATCTTGTGTCCCAAACCCATCCCTCTCTGTACCCACCGTACCCAGTCATACCCAGCTGCTCCTGGACTCTGTGTCCTTTCCTCCTGACAAGGTGGAAAGTTTCTGTCAACCCTCGACTCTGATTCTGCAACTGGACCTGATGGCATCAGCCCACAGGTCCTAAAATCCTGTACTTCCGCTCTTTCACTCCCTCTCTCTGTTCTCTCCACCCTCTCATTTGCTCAAGGTCATCTGCCATCTGCTTGTAAATCTGCCAACATCATCGCTTTGCACAAAAAAGGTGCAAAAACAGATCCTAGCAACTACAGACCAATCAGCCTTCTCCCAATTATCAGCAAAGTCATGGAATCCATCATTGCTTCAGATATGAAATCTTTCCTCTTCTCCAATGGCTTGATCTCTGATCATCAATTTGGTTTCAGACCTGGTCACTCTACTCTGGACATGCTGCTTCTGCTTTCTCAACAATGGATGGAGGTCCTCAATGCCAAACAGGAAATTAGAGCTGTCTCCCTTGACATATCACGTGCCTTCGATACGGTCTGGCACCCCGCTCTGCTCACCAAACTCTCCTCTTTTGGTATCCATGGAAATCTCCCGCATGGCTGGTGGACTTCCTCTCTAGTCATAGTCAACCTGTGGCCCTGAATTGGTTTCTCTCATCTCCTCTTCCTGTTCAGGCTGGAGTTCCCCAAGGCAGTGTTCTGGGCTCTGTGCTTTTTCTGGTCTTCATCAATGATCTCTCTGACTCTCTTGAAAATCCTCTCTATCTCTTTGCTGATGACTCTACTCTCTGTCGCTCCATTCTTCATCCCTCAGATCGGCAGTCTGCAGCCTCCTCACTCTCTGCAGACCTGGACAAAATCACAGACTGGGCAAACAAGTGGAACATGTCTTTCAATCCTGACAAATCTCACACTCTTACGATGTCTCTCCGAAAAGACCGACTGGACAACCCTCCCATCCACTTTCTGAAAATCCTCTCCAAGAAGTTCTGTCACTCAAGCTTTTGGGTCTCACTATCTGCCATGATCTTTCCTGGGAAAACCACATTTCAAATCTGGCCTCCAAAGCCAGTCGCCGACTGGGCATCCTCCGTCGTGCGAAGTCCTTCCTTGGCACACCTGAGCTCCTCACCACATACAAGGCTTTCATCCGCAGCTCAATGGAATACTGCTCTCCCCTCTGGGCTGGTGCTCCTGCCTCACACCTAGCTCGTCTTCACGCTGTTGAAACCAAAGCATCCAGAATCATTGGAATCTCCCGCGATGAAGCTAACTCCAAGGGCCTCTCACTCACTCACCACAGGCAGGTTGGTGGTCTTTCCGTCTTCTACCGACTCCTCTCTGGCCTTGCCCCCCCCCCAGCTCTCTCTGGGCTCTGTCCCGCAAATATTCCTACAGGTTGCACAAGATCTGCCTGCAACCCTCTTATGGTTAAACTGCCAAAATCAAGACTCTCTGCTCAACTTCACTCCTTCATTCCTCTTTTCTCCCACCTCTGGAACAAACTCCCTCACTCTCTTCAATCCCACTCCACCCTCCAGGTCTTTAAAACAGCTGTTCACCACCATCTCATATCTTCCCCCATCCAAAACCTTGATCTTTTCTACCCCTGCTAATTTCACCCCAATTCCACTTTTTTGAAATACCAACTTCTGTCCTGGAAGTCCTTGGTGTCCTTGTGTTTTATACTTCTTCCACCCCCCCCCCCTCTTCCCACGCCTCCTCCCCCCAAGCCCTCTCCCTCCCACACATCTCCCTGCTCTCAAATGTTGTGTGTTCTCAAGTGTTTGTGTGCTTCCCCTTCTCTCCCCATCTTGTCTTCCGCTCCCTCTTTTTATATATTTTGTTTGTCTGGTTGATTTGTTTGTGAAGTAAATGTCAGCTCTTTCACGAGCCTCGATTCAGTATACAAAAAAAAAAGAAAAAAAAGAAAGCGAACGTTGGGAGAACGTTAGTTTGGATGTTTCGTGGAGCTCCAAATATCACGCATGTAACTTGATCTCTTGTGACCGCCATCGTTCTGAAAACAAACAAAAACAACTTATTACAGGCTTCACTTCGGGTTTTCCCAGACAGACAGACAGACAGCACAAACAACACGAACTCACTCACACGAATTGAAGGGGGGTGGCAGGAGTGCAGCAATCGCCCAAGTGCAGCAAATCGTCTCATCTGGCATAAATAGTCCCAGCCAGTGCTAATATAAACGGGGTGCATATCACCACGCAGCTCACCAAACCACCCCCGTCGGTGACGCTCCTCAGCCCTGGTTGGCTGGCTGAAGGCTTTGTGGCCACGCCTTTGATGACGCGGGGTTGGGCCACACCCTGTTCTGGCGCCCCGCACCCCTTCTTCTCCAAGTCACCTCGTGGTCAATGGCGGATCAAAGCATGTATCACGAAATGCGATACATGTCGAAATGCGATAATATGCCAAAATTTCAATCAGATTGAGGGCGATGGAGTGGTCAGAAATAATAATAATTTTGCAGGATTGTTTCTATGGTCATTTTGCACATTTCCCATATACTAGCTTATAAAAAATTTTAAAATGATATTTTTACTCCACCCTATTGTTGGTCCTTCTTCCTCGTCAAAGTGCTCCTTTTTTCTCTCCGTACATGTGGAGCTCACCTATCTCTCCTCTATCTCTGAGGCCTTCTTCTTTCTGTGCAGTGAGGTCACTTCTTCCTCTTCAAAAACAGTGTGATACAAACTTAGGTCAATCCCAAAACTTCTTCAAAGAAAACCACAAGAATGTCCTGCAACACAAGCTCCTCTGTGAACAGCTTTATCCGGTCTGCTTCTTCCTCCACTGGTTGTTCCGTCCATAGGGTGGGTGAGTAGGGGTTGGCCCCAATCACACTAGAATATGCAATTTGGTGTCTGCCTGTCTATCTGTCTTACCATGATACATTCGGTCATTACCTATCCGATCTCAAACAAACTTGGCAGGAGGATTAAGGTTCACACAATGGATGTTGTCGCAACTTCATCCACCCCTCCCCTACCCCCCTTCCCATGGGAGTTTTCCATCTTGAGCAAAATCCATGTTAATGTGTACATCGTGTCAAAATAGCTAGCTAATCATGGTATTTTTCAAGGCCATTGCTAATAACAAAAGTAAACACAACATTATTACGAAGCCTAAGTACACGACATGAAGCCTTAGGCATGAAGCCTAAGGCTTATACGTACTGTGTTGTTGGAAGATCCGCAATGCCTTTTCTTTCGATATTTGATGGTCATTTTAACAATCGATTTGTTTGTGTTTCACACTGAATGAAAAACGTAAAGGTAGAGCATGTCGATCGTGATATATGACAGGTTTGACAATATTTTCGGGCTGAACGGTATATAAATCAAAATGGCGTTATGAGGAGTTAGCCAAGCTAAGCCAGCCATTCCTCATCAACGGTTTCAATTGGAGTGCTTGCTTGAATGCTTAAGCCACTTGATGAGCACTCTACAAGAAAATTGGATGCTCAACACACCCCCAATGTTAATGAGGCCTGAGGCTAGATGTACTTTAATCTATATATCCCAGAGAGGATAATAACATGTCTGTTCCTATCGCTCCTGTTCAGAGTGGATGTACTAGTTCATCGGAATGTGTCATTATTGGTAGGGGGTGAATACCTTTGCAGGCTATTGTGGCGGACATGAAAGCCCACTGGCGTGGTGACATCATTCCGCGCACCAAGTGGACGGCGGCCACGCCCGAGGGGTAGGCGTGGCCTGAGGATATACACGGGGCACGCAGCCCGGAGCGGGCTCGTGTTACAATGAGCTCCTGAAATAAAGACGCTTATAAGTTACCGCTTGTCCGCTTCCTCCTTGCTCGCAAGCAGCGCGCGTAACGCCGCGCTTTACTGGTGACCCTCGACGTTGGATCTGCCGGAGCGATCCTTCCACACACGACGCCATTGCCATGGCCAACTTCATCAAACTTCCCGAATTTTGGGAGGCCCAGGCCGAAGTCTGGTTCGTCCAAGCCGAAGCCCAATTTCAGCTTCGGCGCCTCACCGGCGATGGCACGCACTACTGCCACGTCGTCGCCTCCCTCGGGCCCGGCACGGCCGCTCGAGTTGTGTCCATCCTTCGCCACCCACCGGACGGCCACAAGTACGAGGCACTCAAGCGGCTACTCCTAGCCACGTTCGGCCTCACGGACGACGCACGGGCTGACCGCCTCCTGGATCTCCCCGAGCTCGGCGACACGCGCCCGTCGGTCCGAATGGACCATATGCTGTCACTGTTGGGCGACGAAGCCCCCGGTTCTCTATTCCGGGCGCTTTTCCGTCGCCAACTTCCAGCGCAGGTTCGCCTCGCGTTGGCCGGGACCGTGCTAACGGAACCCCGAGCATTGGCAGCCGAGGCGGACAGGTACTTTGCGGCCGTCACGGACCTTGAGGCTGATGCTGCTGATGATGCTGCTGATGATGCTGATCCACAGCATCAGCTTACACAGCATAAGCAGCATGCTGATATGCACCTCGTGACCGCCGCCACGCCCCGCCCACCGCCGCGGCGAAAACCACCACCGCGGGGAAACCCGCCAACTCCACCGGCCTGGCGGAGCCAGCCGCGCTCCTCCAGCTCCACCACCTGGTGCTGGTTCCACGCCAAGTTCGGCCACGAGGCTCGGCAGTGTCATCCGCCATGCTCCTTCAACAGGTCGGGAAACGCCCGGGCCGGCGCTCAATAGTGGCGATGAGCGCCGGCCGTTCGAGCAGCCTGCTGTTCATAACGGACACCTTATCCGGGCGCCGTTACCTGTGCGACACGGGAGCGCAGGTGAGTGTCGTTCCCGCCGGTACGTCAGACAAGCACGCCGCGGGCGGGGGCCCCGCGCTGCTTGCCGCGAACGGGACGCCCATCCATACGTATGGAAAACGCTGCCTCTCTCTGCGGTTCGGAGGGCAGGTTTTCCGATGGACGTTCGTCACCGCCGACGTGCCCATGGCACTGCTTGGCGCGGACTTCCTGTGCGCTAATGGGCTCCTGGTCGACGTAAAGCGCAGACGTCTTGTCCAGGCCGAGACGTTCAGCTCGCTCGCTTGTGCGCTGCCCAGCTCGTCGAGCAGCTCAACGAGCGGCTCGCCGAGCGGCTTGCCAAGCGGCTTGCCGAACGGTTCGGTTCCGGCCACGTTGATCTGTACGCTTCCGGCAGCGGACGCATTCACCCGCCTCCTCGCCGGCTTCCCGGCCCTCACGCGGCCCACCTTCTCGGCGGGGACCGTCAAGCACGGGGTGGCCCATCACATCCCCACCGTCGGGCCACCGGTCTACGCCCGGGCACGCCGCCTCGAGCCGACGAAGCTGGCGGTGGCAAAAGCGGTGTTCGCTACCCTGGAGCGACTCGGCATCATTCGGCGCTCGGAGAGTGCTTGGGCGTCGCCGCTGCACATCGTGCCGAAGCCCGGTGGGGGATGGCGACCGTGCGGGGACTATCGCCGTCTCAATGACGCCACCACTCCCGACCGCTACCCCGTCCCCCACATTCAGGACTTTTCCGCCCATTTGGCGGGCATGTCCTTCTTCTCAAAGGTGGACCTCATACGCGGCTACCATCAGGTCCCAGTCAGGCCAGAGGACGTCCCGAAGACGGCGGTCATCACGCCATTCGGACTCTTCGAGTTCCTGCGGATGCCCTTCGGTCTGAAGAATGCGGCTCAGGCGTTCCAGCGACTGATGGACAGCGTCCTGCGTGACTTGGATTTTGTCTACGTCTACCTGGACGATATCCTCGTCGCCAGCGCGTCCCGCGAAGAGCACCTACGCCACCTCCGCATGCTCTTCGAACGCCTGGGCCAGCACGGCCTGATTGTGAACCCCGCAAAGTGCCGGTTCGGCGTCGCCGTAATCGATTTTCTGGGGCACCGTGTCACCAGGCACGGAGCCGTCCCCCTGCCGGCCAAGGTGGAGGCGGTGAAGGGGTTTCCACGCCCCCGCACGATCAGAGGGCTGCAGGAGTTCCTGGGCATGGTGAACTTTTACCATCGGTTCCTGCCCCGTATCGCCCAGCTCCTGCGCCCCCTGCACGAAGCTCTCCGAGGTAAGCCGGGCAAAGGCGACGTTACCTGGACCGAGCAGATGGACGCGGCGTTCACGGGCGCGAAGCTTGCCTTGGCTAACGCCACCATGCTCGCGCACCCGGCGCCCGATGCACCGATCGCCCTCACCACCGACGCCTCGGACTACGCGGTGGGCGCGGTGCACGAGCAATGGGTTCGTGGAGCTTGGCAACCGCTGGCGTTCTTTAGCCGGCAGCTTCGCCCGCCCGAATGCCGTTACAGTACCTTCGACCGCGAGTTGCTCGGGCTTCACTTGGCGGTCAGGCACTTCCGCCATCTGCTCGAGGGCCGTGCGTTCACGGCCGTCGTCGACCACAAGCCGCTGATCTTCGCGATGGGCAAGGTCACCGAGCCGTGGTCGGCCCGGCAGCAGCGTCACCTCTCGGCCATGTCCGAGTACACGACGGACATCCGGCACGTCGCGGGGAAGGACAACCCCGTGGCGGATTGCCTTTCCCGGGCCGTCGCCCACGCAGTCCACCTCGGCATCGACTATGCCCGGATGGCAGCGGACCAGGCCGCTGACCCCGACGTCCAGGCCTTGCGGACCGCCGTCACGGGCCTCCGCATCACCGAGGTGCCGTTCGACGGCGCGGGCGCGGCCCTCTTGTGCGACGTCTCCCTCGGGCGGCCTCAACCCATCGTGCCCGCGGGCTGGCAGCGCCAGGTGTTTGACGCCATCCACGGCCTGTCCCACCCGGGCGCGAGGGCCTCCCAAAGGTTGATCGCCGACAAGTTCGTCTGGCATGGCCTCCGGAAGGCCGTCCGCGGCTGGGCCAGGACGTGCCTCGCGTGCCAGCGCGCCAAGGTGCACCGGCACACCCAGGCCCCGTTGGCCACGTTCACGGTGCCGGAATGCCGGTTTGACCACGTCCACGTGGACCTGGTGGGACCTCTGCCCCCCTTGCGGGGTTTCACCCACGTTCTCACCATGGTGGACCGCACCACCCGGTGGCCGGAGGCCGTGCCCTTGGCGTCGATGACGGCGGCGGACGTCGCGCAGGCTTTCATCGCCACCTGGGTCGCCCGGTTCGGCGCCCCCTCAGACATCTCGTCCGACCGCGGCCCCCAGTTCACCTCGGAGCTCTGGGGGGCGGTCGCGCAGGGGCTCGGGGTCCGGCTGCACCGAACCATGGCCTACCACCCCCAGGCTAACGGCCTGTGTGAGCGATTTCACCGCTCATTCAAGGCCGCGCTCCGGGCCACCCTCCGCGACGGCGGCGGGGTCGACAGGCTCCCCTGGGTCCTGCTAGGCCTCCGGACAGCGCCCAAGGAGGACCTGCGCGCATCCGCGGCGGAGTTGGTCTTCGGGCAATCGCTGCAGGTCTTCGGGTGCGGGTGCCGGGCGAGTTCCTCCCCGACTCCACGGCACCATGGTCCGCGGCACAGCAGCGCTCCGCTCTGCAAGAGACCGCCCAGAGGTTGGCCCCGGTGCCAACGGCATGCCACGGGCACCCACCGACGCATGTCGCCCCGGAGCTTCGCACGGCGGAGTATGTCTTCGTCCGCCACGATGCCCACCGGACACCACTGCGGCCCCCGTACGATGGGCCTTTCCGCGTGCTGGAGACCGGGGCGAAGCACTTCACCCTGGACATCAGCGGTACTCCTGACCGCGTTTCTGTAGACCGCCTCAAGCCGGCCCACCTCAACGTGGACCATCCACCGCCAGTGGGCCGACCCCCACGTCGGGGCCGCCCCCCTGCTGGCGGACCCCCGGCACCGCCCAGCCCTATCGCCACGCCGCCCCCCGGTCCTGCACCCATCCCAGGGGCAGCCAGGGGCATCACACCTGGCATCCCTGCACCCCGGACGCCGCCGATCGCCAGGGGGCGCTTCGGCCGGGTCATCCGTCTGCCCCGCAAACTGGCCCTCCAGGTGCGTGGGAATTCTGGGGGGGCGCGTGTGGCGGACATGAAAGCCCACTGGCGTGGTGACATCATTCCGCGCACCAAGTGGGCGGCGGCCACGCCCGAGGGGTAGGCGTGGCCTGAGGATATACACGGGGCGCGCAGCCCGGAGCGGGCTAGTGTTACAGTGAGCTCCTGAAATAAAGACGCTTATAAGTTACCGCTTGTCCGCTTCCTCCTTGCTCGCAAGCAGCGCGCGTAACACCGCGCTTTACTATTGTATATACCCCCATGCGCATCCAGCCAAATAAATCTGTGTAAAGCAACAAATAAAAGTTCCATAAGGTAAGACCGTTTCTGCTTCAAACCCTACCCGGGTTTCTCGACAGCTCCAGACATTCACAATTAGCACATAATGAGAATCCCAATGCTACACGTCTGAAGTTTGCTTGTTGAACATCTATCTATAATTCCAGTAATCTCTGTCTGTCTGTCTGTACGTCTGTACGTTTGTCTGTGACCGCTGTTTCTCGACAACCACGGGTCCGATATACTTTTAACTTGCCAGGTATATTGCTGGGGACCCGAGGATGTGCCTTTTCAAGGTTTCATATTAATCGGACAATTACTTACCGAGCTATGTCCAAAAAACGATTCAACCAATCAGAGAGCAGCGAACGATCGCGTGTGCCGAACGTGGCGGGCACACTCTGCCTCGGATGGCACATTTGAGAGCGTATTCATTTATTTCACGTTTGCAAACTATGTTGGCGTTAAACTATGTTTTACAACTAATAAAAACGAATTTGCGATTCATTCGCTTTCCTGCGCGTTTGTGCACGCGATGGCGATTTCTTTACCAAACTCCGGAAGCCGTTCGCTTTGGACCAAACCATTGCATGTAAATAGAGGGGGGGGATTGTCACCACTCGCAAGCCGTTCGCTTTGGACCAAACCATTTCATGTAAATAGAGGGGGGGGGGATATAATTTTAGATATAGATATAGTACGGGCATGCCCTAGTATATAGAAATAATAATAATGTCATTACTAACATAAAATTCTTAAGTTGTGTATCTATGAGGATCTGTATCAAGCAAGAAGCTTTATTAATCACCTTCATAACTATAAAGTTTCTCCTCAAAGTTTTGGAGAATAATCATGTCATACAAAATATGTCGTTCTTTAAATGTTTGATCCACGAAGAGAATTAGCATGATGATGCTTAATTTGCGGAACTAGGATTAATAGCTGCCCTGACCCAAATATAGGAAGAAAATCCTGCTTCTTTTTAATGATCATAATGTGGTAAGTTGTGGATTATATAATACATATGTGTGCTGTTTTGTTGTGCAGGTGAACACAATAAAACGCAAGATGGAATCCCGTGGAATGAATCACTTGGAGGGTGGATGGCCAAAGGACGTTGACCCCTTGGACGGGGAGCAGAAAATTAAATTCCAAAATAAAGTAGAACGGGATGAAGATTACAGGAATACCATAGTGAACATTGGAAATGTAAGATTTTCGGCCTTATCTATATTATAATAGGCGAAGGTGATTCTGTCCGTCTGTCCGGGGTGTGGCTTAGTCCGTTTGCAGAGTAGCTCCACCCATTCTTGGAGAGGCTTCATGTAAACAAATATCCACCATTTTATTAACTCGAATAGCTTTGAGGCCTGTTTAGTTAGGCCCGTGCTGTCTTTCTCTCTCACACAGGTTTATTTCAATTCTAATTCGATATATCATTTCATTTTTAACAGTCGCTAACATAGTGTTAGACTCGGTTGAAAAAAAACGGGAAGAGAATCCCAAGAAAGTTTCCGTTTATAGACCGAAATGATTTCTCAAAGGCCTGTAAACTAAAGCCCATTTTATCAAATTCATCATCTGATTTAATTTTTATCGATGGTTTTAGACTTGGTGTCAGAAATAATTGAGAACATTCACGCACGCATGGGAAATTACCGAGATATATTTATAAAAATCGCGCCATGATGATACACAAAAATACACCGCCTAAAATAACAGTTGGGGAAAATGTCGACATATATTAAAAATTCGCTTTTTCTTTTCCGTTAAGATATATCACTTTTACTTTTTATGAGAGTCGGCACAAAAACGACATATATATCTTCGTTCTTTCTTATTTCATTCAACATTATTATCCGGAAGTAAAATATGTTTCAGGAAATTACCGAGAGATATGTCTTCGTTTTTTTTTTATTAGTTATGTGCGCATACACTTTAAATAGGTTTATTTGAAATCTTTCATTTTCACAATGTAATTTACTTGCCATTTGTCATTTGATAATTACGAGACACTTCCTCTTGAGGATCGTGACAATTCATGCGTTGCGTGGAAACTTCCATTTCCAAAATGAATGCGACGGTCGATGAAAAACGCAGACTTGAACAGGATGTAGCAAGAAAACGAATGAGATGGGCGAACGAGTCCGTCGACGAACGTCAATGCAGACCTGAACAGGATGTAGCAAGAACCGCACAGAGACCGCACGAGATGGGAGAACCGCACAGAGTGCTGCTGCAACAACGATGAGGAGGGTTGGAGAGGAGCGAGGGGTTGGAGAGCGAGGTGCTAGGGGTTGGAGAATGAGGAGCGAGGGGTTGGAGATACCCATCCTATATTGTTTTTCGATGTTTTCCAAGTTTTCCAATTTTTCAATTTTCCAGTTTTTCCAAACATGATGGAATAATATTTACCTATATGAACAGTGATGTGGCTTTTATTGGAATTCTACAAATACTGTTTAGATTTCGTGAGAATTATGAACCTGCTACGAATGTGGAAGTGGACAGATAAGGGCAATGCGCAGGTTTGATCATATCCCAATACAACCGTCATTCAATCGTAATGTTAAATCGTTAAATGTTTATCGTGTTAATTGTTTTGTTAAAGTATCAATTGATGATTGGAATTGAGTGAATACAATTACGATTTTGAATTCGTAATTGTGTTCACCCAACCATACGGAACTTCACATCAGGGTTTAAATATTTGTTTATGTCACGAATGTTGTTAAAAGTTTATTTTTTATATTAATGTTATTTAATTCGCAAGGTGGATGTTGTCGCATCCACCATCCAATGTCACGAATGTTGTTAAAAGTTTATATTTTGTATTAATGTTATTTAATTTGTGATTGGAGTTATGCTGTTTGGAATGAAAAAAGAGATATCGAGTTCAAGTGAATGACGGAATGCCGTGATGGTTTCTACTTTCTAAACGTGAATTCGCGGATCGCCATATTCAGATTCGCCATTGACTGGCTATGGAACACACGTACCCGTTTGTTTGCGAACGGGTACGTTTTTCGTGGAAGTCCTTCACGAACTTGTTGTCCATGTTTGACGTGTGACTGAAGGTGCTGCAGTAATGTGGAATTTATTGGTTTCATGCTTTAGCATTCGCCGTTTCTGCATTTTCTGTTTGCTTCTGGCAGCCCACCCGTGCGTAGCACGTGTACCTCACTAGTCTTACTATAATTCACCAAATGTCCGTCTGTCCGTTCCCAGGTACCGCAAAAACGGCTGAACCGATCGCAACGAAATTTTGGGTGGGTAATCCTGGGACCCCCTGAAGTAAAATAGGCTATATTGTTTTTCCAGTTTTTCCCCAATTTTCCAATTTTTCCAATTTCCAATTTTTACAATTTCCAATTTTTACAATTTTCCAGTTTTTCCAAACACGATGGAATAATATTTACCGATATGAACAGTGATGTGGCTTTTATTGAAATTGTACAAATACTGTTTAGATTTTGATGATTTGCGTGTGATATGATTTAACGGATTTTTTTTTTTTTTAAATACAGAGTCGAGGCTCATGAAAGAGCTAACATTTATCAAACAAACAAATCAAACAAACAAGCAAACAAAGTATATAAAAAGAGGAGCGGTCGACAAGATGGGGAGAGAAGGGGAGGAAGCACACAAACACAACATTTGAGAGCAGGGACATCGGGAGATGTGTGGGAGGCAGAGGGCCTGGGGGGAGGCAGGATAGGTATAAAACGCAAGGACACCAAGGACTTCCAGGAAAGAAGACAAAAGTCACCTCAAAAAAGTGGATTTGGGGTGAAATTAGCGGGGGTAGAAAAGATCAAGGTTTTGGATTGGGGAAGATAAGAGATGGTGGTGAACAGCCGTTTTAAAGACCTGGAGGGAGGAGTGGGATTGAACAGAGTGAGGGAGTTTGTTCCAGAGGCAGGAGAAAAGAGGAATGAAGGAGTGAAGGTGAGCAGAAAGTCTTGATTTTGGCAGTTTACCATAAGAGGGTTGCAGGCAGATCTTGTGCGACCTGCAGGAATATTTGGGGGACAGAGCCCAGAGAGAGCTGGGGGAGCAAGGCCGGAGAGGAGTCGGTAGAAGACGGAAAGACCACCAACCTGCCTGCGGTGAGTAAGTGAAAGGCCCTCGGAGATAGCATCATCGCGGGAGATTCCAATGATTCTGAACGCTTTGGTTTCAACAGCGTGAAGACGAGCTAGGTGTGAGGCAGGAGCACCAGCCCAGAGGGGAGAGCAGTATTCCATTGAGCTGCGGATGAAAGCCTTGTATGTGGTGAGGAGCTCAGGTGTGCCAAGGAAGGACTTCGCACGACGGAGGATGCCCAGTCGGCGACTGGCTTTGGAGGCCAGCTTGGAAATGTGGTTTTCCCAGGAAAGATCATGGCAGAAAGTGAGACCCAAAAGCTTGTGTGACAGAACTTCTTGGAGAGGATTATTCAGAAAGTAGATGGGAGGGTTGTCCAGTCGGTCTTTTCGGAGAGACATCGTAAGAGTGTGAGATTTGTCAGGATTGAAAGACATGTTCCACTTGTTTGCCCAGTCAGTGATTTTGTCCAGGTCTGCAGAGAGTGAGGAGGCTGCAGACTGCCGATCTGAGGGATGAGGAATGGAGCGGCAGAGAGTGGAGTCATCAGCAAAGAGATAGAGAGGATTTTCAAGAGAGTCAGAGAGATCATTGATGAAGACCAGAAAAAGCACAGAGACCAGAAAAAGCACAGGGCCCAGAACACTGCCTTGGGGAACTCCAGCCTGAACAGGAAGAGGAGATGAGAGAAACCCATTCAGGGCCACACGTTGACTATGACGAGAGAGGAAGTCCGCCAGCCATGCGTGGAGATTTCCATGGATACCAAAGGAGGAGAGTTTGGTGACAAGAGCGGGGTGCCAGACCGTATCGAAGGCACGTGATATGTCGAGGGAGACAGCTCTAATTTCCTGTTTGGCATTGAGGATCTCCATCCATTGTTGAGACAGCAGAAGCAGCATGTCCAGAGTAGAGTGACCTGGTCTGAAACCAAATTGATGATAAGAGATCAAGCCATTGGAGAAGAGGAAAGATTTCATATCCGAAGCAATGATGGATTCCATGACTTTGCTGATAATTGGGAGAAGGCTGATTGGTCTGTAGTTGCTAGGATCTGTTTTTGCACCTTTTTTGTGCAAAGCAATGATGTTGGCTGATTTCCAAGCAGATGGCAGTTGACCTTGAGCAAAAGAGAGGGTGAAGAGAACAGAGAGAGGGAGTGAAAGAGCGGAAGAACAGGATTTTAGGACCCGTGGGCTGATGCCGTCATGTCCAGTTGCAGAATCAGAGTCGAGGGTTGACAGAAACTTTTCCACCTTGTCAGGAGGAAAGGACACGGAGTCCAGGAGCAGCTGGGTACGACTGGGTACGGTGGGTACAGAGAGGGATGGGTTTGGGACACAAGATTTAGAGGCAAACACAGAGTTGAGGCATTCAGCTTTTTCACGTGCAGAGTCAGCTGTGTAGCCGTTTAAGGTAAGGGAGGGGATGGAGGGGGAACAAACACCAGAAACAGATTTGACCAGACGCCACCAGGATTTGGAAGAGGGAGACAGACAAGAGAGTTCGGTCTTGAGAACAGAGAGATATTGTTTCCTGGCTCTCCTGAGGGTGGACACACACTTGTTTCGGGCTTTGTGAAAGGAAATGAGATTTCCTTCTGTTGGATTTGCTTTCCAGGAGACTAAGGCAAGTTGTTTCTGGGCAACAGCCTCACCACAAGATTCCGTGTACCATGGACGGGAGGAAGGGTATGACAACTGAAGACGAGATCGGATAAATCTGTGCATGAGAGAGAGCAATTTACTTTGGAAGAATTCCCAGGATGAGTTGATGTCAGAGGTGGTAGAGATGGGAGACCAGTCCAGATGATTGATGGCTGCTTGAAGACCGTGCCAGTTGGCCTGAGTGAAATGCCAGACTCGTCGACGCTGAGGAGGCTCCCTGAGAATGGTCAGAGAGATGTCCACTTTAACAAGCACATGATCAGATGAGCCGATTGGAGCAGAAGAAGAGCAGCAGACATTTTCAGGGAAGTTAGTCATAATCAAGTCCAGAAGAGAAGATGCTCCGTTGACTGAGATCCGGGTCGGGAAATTGACAGATTGTGTCAGTCCCAGTGAGTCGCAGAAGTCCTTTGCTGAGGAGCCATGGCTGGTGAGAGAGGTACCCACACCCAGCCAACTGGCATGGTGACAATTGAAATCACCACATATGAGGAAGAGAGAGTTAGGATGAGTAGACAGAAGTTGGTCCATATTATCAGACAGCGAGATGTAGATGGAGTCATCACTGTTTGTTGGACGGTACAACACACATATGAACAAGAGGTGGGAGCGAAGGGGAAGCCGTAGCCAGAGGTATTCCTTGGGGTGAGGTGGAGAGAGTGCAGTGCAGGGCGAGTGAGGAAGAGAGTTTTTGATAAAAAAATAGCAACCCCACCTCCAGGACGAGGCTCAGGTCTATCATACCGGAGGAGGGAGTAACCTGGGAGAGATACTAAGGAATCAGAGACATCATGTTTATATAAATCGTTTAAAATGAAAAAGCCTTCAATTTCTGATATTTTGCCTTTTTCATTTGGGCTTCCCAATTGAAGCACTGCCCGTAGGGCCGCTACCGTTGCTCGTATAATCAAATGTACACTACAATCCCAAAGTAGTGGGATGGCATATCTACCCTTGAAATGATCCCTCTGATTCTGGATCTACAGTATATATTTATCCACACAATTCACAGCAGCATGTCCTTTAGGAAGGTGTCTTTTTGTGGTATTTTGGATAATAGTGCACTGCCAGCTTTGATGCAATATTACAGTGAGGCCCTACGTTTACCAGCATGACATCACACCTTGCCATATTGCTTTGTATTTTTTTGGGGTTGGTTTGAGGACAACAATGTTGAAAACTTGAATTTCCAGCCCAGAGCCTTACTTTAACTCACTCGAATCACTCTGGGAAATAGAATGGTACTTGAACATGACAATTGACATAGCGGATAATATTGGAGTTAAAAGGTACAACTTGTATGAGCTCCCTTATGGGACGGCCTCTCAGCCCAACTCTTGCGGGGAATCCACTTCGTGTTGTTGACAGGCAGTGGTCTCCAAAGGAAAAACGTTTATAATATGGCCGTGCATTTGTCCTTGAGGACTAGGATCTAAGAGGAGTTGTATGACAAGGAGTTATGGGATTCGGGCCATGATTAATGTGTATTAACCTCACTAGTTTTCATTGACCATGTACTTTGGTCTTTGTGCTGCCGTACAAATGCTTAGCTTTGTTTTAAAGTTTCAGTTTTTTAGATGAAAAGACATCTCTCAACATAGATGAACCAATAAGGTATCTGGACATTGATTCCTTTCCCCAGGGGGTGGGCTGGCAATTTTGTAATAAAAGACTTCCAGTAGCCAAAACAGGTTGACTGATACTGCAGTTAGCAGTGTAGCAGTGGACGCAGCTTTTAGAAGTGGGCAGTTTTATGTTTTTCCCAAATATATGTATAATCGCTTAACGACACAAACAATCCTCAACTTACATATATGAGTTCCATTCCTGGGACCCTTAGATAAGTCGATTTTTATGTAAGTCTAATTTCATTGAGTAAAATCTGAAAAAAACCAAAAGCATTCGATAAGCAATTTAATATTTAGACATCCTAGCAATTGCTCCATTTGGTAGTTGTTATATATTCCTGGATCAGCATAAGTCTCAAAGTCATCGACAGAGTTAGCAATTGCTCCATTTCATAGATGAAGCCAGACCGTTGCTTTGTTATTAGTGTAGATTACATTGGGGCAAATCCTTGACGTGTTCCTTAATGCGGTCCTTGTCCTTGACAATGTTATTAATCATTGACACAGCCATGTTCAGATCACGTGCAATGGCGCTGAAAGCCATACCACTCTCATAACGCTTATGTCCAATTATACCCCAAGCGTAATGGTGTTGCGCCTCTTTGATGGACCAGCACCTTTCACATCACTCTTATACTTGCTACTCATGATTGCATCAGCAAAGTCAGGGCACAATTTATGCAATGATAGAACAACGGAAGCTGATGCAGCACCAGCACTTATGATACACCCACCACCTCTATGCGGATAAATACGTAACAACAGGTTGTACCAAACTCGGCCGTACGTAAAGCAACGTAAAGACATCAAGAATTGACGAATCTCGATATATATTTTTAATGGGCGCTTATGTAAAGTCGAGTTTACGCATGTCGAGGCTTACGTAAACCGAGGACTGTCTGTAACTTTGTATTGCTCATTATGTAATTTAAAACTTAATTTAAAAAAAAATCTTTTTAATCGAATTCCTCCCATCTGTAAGTATTTTGGCATCATTAATCCTTATGGGTTGGTTGCATCAGTATATATTAAATAAGTAGATTCTCTATTTGTATTGTAATCT
Source organism: Myxine glutinosa (assembly GCF_964187855.1). Taxonomy (NCBI): domain Eukaryota; kingdom Metazoa; phylum Chordata; class Myxini; order Myxiniformes; family Myxinidae; genus Myxine; species Myxine glutinosa. The sequence goes on along the minus strand of NC_136263.1, from coordinate 85,534,922 downwards.
TTAAGATATTTATTTTTCACTTTTGCGTTTCTCTTAGAACAGACTAGAGAAATTCCTCCTATTTTAGGAAATTCGAACATCACCAACATATCTGAGTCTGTTAATAATTCTATCTCCACTCCCCTCATCTTATGATTGGAACTCCAAGCAAATCTAAAGTGAGGGGTTAATATTATAAAAGTGAGGTGTCAATATTATAAAAGTGAGGGGTCAATATTATAAAAGTGAGGTGTCAGGATTACAATAATCTTGATCTAAATAAGTCCCTTTACAATCTTGAAAAATATTTTTGAAAAGTAGAATATCCATTTGTAAATTCCATTTTTTATGTTTTTAAAATGGCCACCAAAGGTGACATAACACTATTTCTCGATAAATCCAATTCTGAAAACATTATTTTGGCCAATGTCTACAACTACGCAACCTTTCATCCTTTCAAGATAAAACACAATTGTTTAAAACATCGACCATACTATAGAGGTGCTTTGTCCTCTTGATTTGTTATTGTTTAAAATTGTCTTTAAAATTTTTAAGGGTTTCAGCCTTTCTGACAAGTCTTATATTCTAATTTAAATTTCGTGATTATCATACAAGAGAAAACAAATTGCTTGAATTGCATCTAGTTAGTGAATTTAATGTTACAAGTACACCTGCTCCCTACAGATTCAAACAGGCTCCGCACTTATTGGTTCAAATGCGCAGCCGCCTATCGCACTTGATTGGGATCATAGAAAACGGTTTGTTCATTCTCAAGGTGGACTTGGAGTGTCTCAACTCAGAGAAAAAAATTTCAAACTGTAACTAATAGGGTTATGCATCGAATAAAAGCCACAATTGGGACACATTGGTGTCAGGGGCAATATTGCACGAGCACGTCACACTTGCTGAAGACCTTTATTAGCTAAAGATCATTGCGACCTAGCTAGTGGCCAACCTCGAGAGCTAGCAAGTCGAGTCGGCTTGGGTTAATTAGTCTGCCGGGGGCGCGTTAAGCATATCATGCCTCAAGAACATTGCATTTCCTCCCTTTTTGTTTTATGTTAAACAGCAACAGCGACTGTTTAAAAAGGTAATCACACGTGTTTGTGGTCCATAATATTTTTTACTTCTGGTAGTTGTGCCCCACGAAACGCCACGATAAGCTATTTATACACGTTAACATGACATTTGTCCAAGGAGGAAAAATCCCTTTTGGAGGGAGGATATTATTAGTATTAATATTGTTTTGTAATAATATTTTAACATATTAATATTGTTTTGTAATATTGTTATTAATGAAGTCAAATATTTATGGTTTACACCATGTGTTGGCTTTCAAAAGAGTTATTTATATTCTTTATACTTAAAAAAAATAACTCCAGTAAAAAGAAAATGATGGAAAGTAGGCCTCAATGTTTTGGGCAGCATACTCCGCCCATCGACAGGAGGAAGTAACTGAAATGAATGGGAGCAGAGTTTATAAGAACTGCACCCCCCACCCCCTATGTACTGGTTATTGTGGTGTGCTGATTGGTTGTTCATTGTGTGTTGCTGATTGGCCAGTGTTGTTTTGCTCATTATGGTCCATTATCCTCGAAGTGTTTATAGCGATGTTGGTAGGTGTCTGCTTGTTAATGAGGGAGAGCCAGATATCACTAATGGGTTGTCCATTTTCTTGGAGGACTGTGTTATATAAATGTATCTCTATAGCTTCTCTGATTCTCCTTGTGTGCTGGTGGCTGATTGATGTGGGAAGTTTGCTTTCTGTCCATAGTATGCGATGATTATTAGGCTGTACATGATTGACTGTTGTTCATTTTTCCCATTCGCCTCGTTTGACTCGTTTTAAACAGCATTTAATATCATTATTGTTGTTATTACTTTTGGTATGAGAAGTGGCCTTGGTAAAACGCCATGATATGCTATCTATACACCTTAAAATGGCATATGTAAAAGGCGGAAAAGGTCCCTGGGACTGGGGGTGAGGAGGCGGGAATTAAGTCGATACAACCACCGTTCGTGTGATCCTTAATCCCCCTGGAAAGTTTGGTTGAGATTGGATAAGTGATGACCGAATGCATCATGGTCAGACAGACAGACAGACACCAAATTGTGTGTTTTGGTGTGATTGTTTTTTTATATTTCCCTTTCACAACCTAGGCATTGGAGCATTGCATCAAGCAGAACAATACTCTCTGCTTAGACAACATATACTTTGAGGGTGAAGAAGAGCTTTCCTTTGACGATGTTTATCCTTCTACAAAAACCATCAATGTTTTCAGGTTGTATTTACCACAATATGTGAATGTTGAAAAGTCACTTAAAAACAGCCTGCTTGTTACAGTATAAAAGATTAACTACAGAAACTGAGATCATGATTTTTTTTGCTTCTATTATCTTGCAGTATACTTGGTCCTTGGTTAATGTTGTAGTTACGTTGTTGAAAACCATGACGTTAAGTGAAACAACATTAAATGGATCATTTTATCCCATAAAAAAATAGACGAAATAGGTACTTTAGGTTCCTTTGCCCCCCAATAGATGCATTAGATTTCAGTAAATTCACACACTTTTCATTGCTTATTATATTCGCTATTGTACATTGTAATACAGTACTGTAAATAAATGTAAAATAAACTACAATATTGTTTAACCCTTTGAGTACGGGATTTTATTTGACAAAAATACCCCCGGTACGGGATTAATTTGCATAACGGGAATGCAACCACGTACTGACGATCTATTTGTCGGTATAGTCGTTGACGTGTAGTAACTTCATCCATACACAAAACTTTTTTGTGGGTTGCGGCACTGGACGTTATCCGTACTCAAAGGGTTAATCACCCTTCAGTAAAATAAAACAATCGACTGGTGGAGAGTGGTGGACGATGTAATAGCGAGTAATGCGTAAATAATCATGATGTTCTTTGAAGACTTGGTATCTAATTACAATAGACCAGTGTTTTTCCGCTGGCTTTTTCCAGGCTGGCGACCCACCCCTCCTGCTATTCGGTCACCGTGACCCCCTATTATCCCCTACAAGGGTTGAAAAAAAAAGACAAGAATGGGGATTTTGAAAAAAGCCCACTTTCCTGAGAAAATACTGAGTTTATTCAAATTGTTTTTTTTTAACCCAAGTGTGGAAAACGGGGCTCGGCCAATTAGTGCCAACTCTGAATACAGAAGGCTAACCCCCGCTCTAGCAGGGTAAATGGCCTTAAAATGCATGTTGTTGTTGTTGTTGTTGTTGTTGTCTGAATACAGGAGGAACAAAAAGGCTGGAACCTGGGCCATTTTTATTTCCTTTTTCACACAATTCAATTTGGGGACTAGTCTTACTCAGCGAACATCATAGCTCGCTCTCGACATCGATCAGCCTGTGTCTGGCTTTAGTTTTGATTCCTACTAATCGTGAAAATGCAAGTTCACATCGGAATGTCGTTGGGAACATCACTAGGACTTGTGTAACTACATGGCATAGACTGCTCGTGACCCCCATGGAAACCCACTCGCACTCACAGCTCCCTTGGGGGTCACGACTCACTGTTTGAGAAACCCTGCTATGGATGTTAAGTTTGGTATTCTTCTTTGCCCTGTTAAGTTGTTTGTTGTTTGCCTTCTTTGCCCTTTGCGATGTTAAGTGAGGTATATCTGTATTCTTCTTTGCCTCTTTTTATTTTTTACTTCCCACTCCTATTATAATTTACCCAAACGTAGTTCATCAAATAACCCTCCTTCATTAATTCCTCGTTTCTAAAAATAACTCATATCTCCACAAAAGTGTTCATTAAAATTTTTATTGCCTTTTCTCTATCCTTTACTTCTCCAGTCTACAAACATTTAAAAAGGTTGAATATACAGTCACGTGAAAAAGTAAGTGCACCCCATGTAAAGTTTTGACTTTTTCAACATATTTCAATATACAGCTATTTGATCTTCATTTCAACAATATTGACAGACAAAGGTGATATAATATAACAAATATCATGAAACATTTACATTTTGTAGTCCATTGGATAATTTAAATAAACATGAATGCAAATTTCGCATGTGGAAAAAGTAAGTACACCCCTACATTTATCACTACTTCAAATACCTAAAATTAGAATCAGTTGCACCAGCTCAGGTGCAAATGATTAGAACATGGTTAGAGAGGATCTTGGAGGAACCTGTCTTATTTAAACCTCAGACATTTAGTTTGGTTTGCTCTTTGTTGTTGAAGTGTGTGACGTCACCATGCGTAGATCAAAAGAGCTCTCTGAGGCCTTTAAAGGGATTTAAAAAGATCTCCAAACAATTTGAAATCAATTATTCGACTGTCCGGAAGATTATCTACAAGTGGAGAAGATTCCAAAAAACTGCCAAGTTGATCAGGCCAGGCCGCCCCAGCAAGTTCAGCCCTTGAGCAGACCGCACGATGCTGAAAGAAGTCTCTAAGAACCCCAGAATGTCATCACAGGACCTACAGGTAGCTCTTGCCACTGTTACATATTTAGGTGAATGTATGTAAATTACCATTCAGGTTGCTTATCCGTGTGTATTATATTAAGGGTTGTTGTGATGGGAGGGTCAGGAGCCCTTCAGAACCAGTGGCCGGAAACGGAAGTGGCCGGAAACGGAAGAAGAAAAGACACGAGGAGAGAAAAGGACGGTGCTTCTTCTTCCTCGCCCCGGGACGACGAGGAGGTGGAATCGACCTTACGCTGCGCGGAAAACGCGCCGTTGCGAAACGTCTGGCGAGAGGAGTTACCTGGGCGGTAAATACCTTTTGACACGTCCAGTCACCGTGAGTTCGTGCACGAAACCAAGCGTCCGGGACAGTTTGCCCCGTCTACAAAGACGCGTACGGGTCCGCACGTTGGGCCTCGCTCGCGTCGGAAGCCGCGCTGGGTTTTGCCCCGTCTACAAAGACGCGTACGGGTCCGCACGTTGGGCCTCGCTCGCGTCGGAAGCCGCGCTGGGTTTTTGCCCATCTACAAGGACGCGTAAGGGTCGCACTTGGGGGGGCCTCGCGCACGTTGGACGCCGCGCTGGGTTTGCCCCGTGGCTTGGCAAGGAGGTGCGCTGCAGCCGCGGCCCCAGTCCGAGACGGCACGTTTAGAGCACGTCCGCCCGGGGCTCGTTCAACCGCCCGTGTGCGGAGAGGAGAGACATTGACCACGGAGGGAGTCAGGAGTGGGGCTCACGTGAGGAATGTATAAGATTAAGATGGCCATCTTAGAGTTTGTGTAGATGAGTTCACATGGTTGTAATATTGAGTGTGCATTGTTGATGGTTGTTGATTGCTCAGTGAATATATTATTGATTATTCCGGATCCTTGGTGTGGGGTTTCTTCTTGACCGGAATTCATATTGATTGCGTTACGAAAGCGTATAAACCATATATCTTTCTGGCGGGGTCCCTCCCACGGTCCGGGGGTCACCAAGACCAGGTTGTTACCGGGAGGACCACGTAACAGAATTGGGGGCTCGTCCAAATTACGATTTGCGGTTTCGCAATTGGGTCTACGTCCGGGATCTAAAAGTGTATAAAATAATAAAATAATAATATTTTTGGTAATTAAAATTTATTAATTAATTATTAATTGGTAATATTTTTTTTTGAGAAATTGGGGAAAGTCTTGGGGTGAAGGTTAACAGGTGTTAACGATAGGCACCATGGCGTTTGTGGCACAGAACTTTGGGGTAACCCCGAGTGAGGCACAGTTCCGAGCGTTGCTAAAGTCGGATCTCTTGAAATTGGCCAAACATTTTAACTTGGAGGTCCGAACTAATTTGAGGAAGGCAGAGTTGCAGGCCACGGTGATACAATCTATGGTGGGATTAGGAACATGGGACGAGTTAGCCTGGGAGTGGCTACCCGAAGAACCAGAAGACGTGGAGCTCCGGAAACTGGAGTTGCAATTACGGAGCCAGGAACGGATCAAAGAAGAAGAAAGGAAAGCAGAAGAGAGGAGAGAAGAGAAACAAGCAGAGGAAAGGAGAGTGGAACGAGAACTCCAGGAAAGGTTAGCAGAAGAAGAAAGGAAAGCAGAAAAGGAAAGAGCAGAAGAAGAAAGGAAAGCAGAGGAGAGGAGAGAAGAGAAACAAGCAGAGGAAAGGAGAGAGGAAAGAGAACTCCAGGAAAGAAGAGAAAAGGAACAAGCAGAGGAAATGGAGGCCCCCGGAGGTACCCGCAGACGATGAGTGGAAAGTTCACTATCAGATTGTGGTGCCACCGCTGTACCGGAAGGAGATCTTGAGTTTGGCACATGAGACCCCTTGGGCCGGGCACCTGGGAGTGAACAAGACCTGTGACAGGATATTAGTACATTTTTTCTGGCCGGGACTGCGACGGGATGTGGCGGAGTTCTGCAAGTCCTGCCATTCTTGTCAGCTGGTGGGAAAGCCGAATCAAAAAATTCCCCCCGCCCCGTTAAAGCCAATTCCAGCTTTTGAAGAGCCATTCAGCCGAGTCATTGTGGACTGTGTGGGCCCTTTACCCAAAACCAAAGCTGGACATCAATACTTACTGACCATCATGTGTGCGTCCACCAGGTTCCCCGAGGCAGTGCCCCTGAGGAAAATAACGGCGGCAGTTATTGCAAAGGCCTTGATTAAATTTTTCACTTGGGTTGGCCTACCTAGGATCATTCAATCGGATCAGGGGACCAATTTCATGTCCACACTGTTCCAGCAAGTGGTACACCTGTTGGGGGTGGAACAAGTAAGATCCAGCGCCTACCATCCCGAGAGCCAAGGGGCCCTGGAAAGGTTTCACCAGACTTTAAAGAATATGATCCGAACGTATTGTTTTGAATGTGCCAAGGATTGGGATGAAGGGATACCCCTATTGTTGTTTGCGGCGAGGGAGTCCGTGCAGGATTCCTTGGGATTCAGCCCGTTTGAACTGGTGTTTGGACACGCAGTGCGGGGACCGTTGAAATTGGTGAAAGAACAGTGGTTACTACAGGAGTCCCGGACACCGATGAGGGAGTATGTGGCCACAGTAAAAAACCGATTGGCAAAGGCGTGTGAGGTGGCACGACGGAACTTGAGAAGGGCCCAGGGGAAAATGAAGGAGAGACATGACAAGACCTCGCAGATAAGGAATTTCAGTCCTCAGGACCGGGTGTTAGTATTGCTGCCCGTTCCAGGTCAGCCCCTCCAGGCTAGATATTTCGGTCCTTATGCAGTGGAGGAGAGGGTGAATGAGACAGACTACGTGGTGACCACTCCCGACCGACGAAAAAAGCGACAGTTGTGTCATGTCAACCGACTGAAGAAATATCATGAGAGGGAACCGGTGGAAGACGTAGTTCCTGTCTCACCGGTCGTACCAGTGACAATGGACGGAAACGCCGGTGTGAAGTTTGATAACTTGGATGACCAGGCCTGCCCCAAATTGACGAACACCGAAGTGTTGAATCATTTGGATGAGAAGTTAGGTCATTTAACAAGGGAACAGCAAGGACAACTGTCCAGCCTAATGTTCGAATTTAAACATTTGTTCACAGATGTACCTGGTCGTACGGACTTAGTATATCATGATATCGAGGTGGGGGAGGCCACTCCAGTGAAACAACACCCCTATCGGATGAACCCGGTGAAGATGGAGTACCTTCGGAAGGAGATGCAATATATGTTGGACAATGACATCATCGAACCAAGCAACAGTGAATGGAGCTCCCCATGTGTGTTGGTTCCGAAACCCGATGGCAGCTTCCGGTGTTGTACGGATTTAAAACGGGTGAATGCAGTGACCAAGACCGACTCCTATCCGCTCCCGAGGATTGACGACTGTATTGATCGAATAGGCCCAGCTAAATTTGTTACCAAATTTGACTTGCTGAAAGGGTATTGGCAGATCCCTCTTACCGATAGAGCCAAAGAAATCTCAGCTTTGGTCACTCCGAACGGGTTATATCAGTACAAGGTCCTCCCTTTTGGGTTGAAGAACGGGCCGGCGACATTTCAACGACTGATTAATAGGCTCATTGCAGACCTGGAGGGGGTGGAGGCATATCTGGATGATGTAATCATCCACACCATGACCATGGAAGACCATATTAAGCAAATCCATGCATTTTTTCAGACGATGTCCGAGGCAGGTCTGACCATCAACTTAGCCAAGAGTGAATTTGTAAGAGCACAGGTAGTGTTCCTCGGCCATGTAGTAGGGCAGGGTCAAGTACAACCAGTGACCGCCAAGGTAGAAGCTATCGATCGCTTCCAAGTCCCAAAGGGGAAGAAAGAGCTGATGAGATTCTTAGGGATGGCGGGGTGGTACCGGCGGTTCTGTAAGAATTTTTCGGATGTGGTAGCCCCTTTAACGAGTTTGTTGAGAAAGGAGACCCCATTCGTTTGGGATGGCAAATGTCAGGCGGCCTTTGCCCATGTCAAAGCGATACTAATGAGCTCTCCGGTCCTAACCGCTCCGGACTTTCAGGCACCTTTCAAGTTGGCCGTAGATGCAAGCGATGTGGGGGCGGGAGCGGTCTTGTTACAGGAAGATGAGGATGGGGTGGACCACCCCGTGTGCTACTACTCCAAAAAGTTCAATAAACATCAGGTAAATTATGCCACCGTGGAGAAAGAGACCCTGGCTCTCCTGCTAGGGCTTCAACATTATGAGGTGTATTTAGGAATCACGTCCTTTCCCATAAAGGTCTTTACGGATCACAACCCCTTAACCTTCATTCAAAGAATGAAAAATAAAAATCAGAGGTTGATGAGATGGAGTTTGGCTTTGCAGGGGTTCAACTTGGAAATTGAACATGTACGGGGCCGGGACAATGTCGTGGCGGACGCTTTGTCCAGATTGAGTTAATCTGGGGGGGGGGGGGGGGGGTTGAGTGATCTGGTTTGTTTCTCCAAATTGGCCGGTAAAGAAAGTTTTCGCTGGGTTCAAACTTTCTTTCTTGAAGGGGGGGAGTGTTACATATTTAGGTGAATGTATGTAAATTACCATTCAGGTTGCTTATCCGTGTGTATTATATTAAGGGTTGTTGTGATGGGAGGGTCAGGAGCCCTTCAGAACCAGTGGCCGGAAACGGAAGTGGCCGGAAACGGAAGAAGAAAAGACACGAGGAGAGAAAAGGACGGTGCTTCTTCTTCCTCGCCCCGGGACGACGAGGAGGTGGAATCGACCTTACGCTGCGCGGAAAACGCGCCGTTGCGAAACGTCTGGCGAGAGGAGTTACCTGGGCGGTAAATACCTTTTGACACGCCCAGTCACCGTGAGTTCGTGCACGAAACCAAGCGTCCGGGACAGTTTGCCCCGTCTACAAAGACGCGTACGGGTCCGCACGTTGGGCCTCGCTCGCGTCGGAAGCCGCGCTGGGTTTTGCCCCGTCTACAAAGACGCGTACGGGTCCGCACGTTGGGCCTCGCTCGCGTCGGAAGCCGCGCTGGGTTTTTGCCCATCTACAAGGACGCGTAAGGGTCGCACTTGGGGGGCCTCGCGCACGTTGGACGCCGCGCTGGGTTTGCCCCGTGGCTTGGCAAGGAGGTGCGCTGCAGCCGCGGCCCCAGTCCGAGACGGCACGTTTAGAGCACGTCCGCCCGGGGCTCGTTCAACCGCCCGTGTGCGGAGAGGAGAGACATTGACCACGGAGGGAGTCAGGAGTGGGGCTCACGTGAGGAATGTATAAGATTAAGATGGCCATCTTAGAGTTTGTGTAGATGAGTTCACATGGTTGTAATATTGAGTGTGCATTGTTGATGGTTGTTGATTGCTCAGTGAATATATTATTGATTATTCCGGATCCTTGGTGTGGGGTTTCTTCTTGACCGGAATTCATATTGATTGCGTTACGAAAGCGTATAAACCATATATCTTTCTGGCGGGGTCCCTCCCACGGTCCGGGGGTCACCAAGACCAGGTTGTTACCGGGAGGACCACGTAACACCACTGTTTATGTCAAAGTGCACGGGTCTACCATTATAAAGAGGCTGCACAAATTTGATCTACATGGGAGGTGTGCCAGGAGGAAACCTTTGCTGTCCAGAAAGAACATCAGGGCAAGACTAAAGTTTGCCAATGAACACCTCGGCAAAGACCAGCACTTCTGCAACAATGTGCTCTGGACAGATGAGTCAAAGGTAGAGCTATTTGGCCACAATACCAGAAGACATGTTTGGCAAAAACCAAAGACAGCATTTGAACACAAGAACCTGATACCAACTGTAAAGCATGGTGGTGGAAATATTATGGTTTGGGGCAGCTTTGCTGCATCAGGGCCTGGGCAGCTCACCATCATATAATCCACTATTAATTCTTCATTGTACCAGAGGGTGCTTGAGGATAATGTTAGGCTATCTGTCGGAAATTTGAAGCTCAACCGAAGGTGGACCTTGCAACATGACAGTGACCCGAAAAAAACCAGTAAATCCACCCAGGAATGGCTGAAAAGAAAGAAATGGAGGGTTCTGGAATGGCCAAGTCAAAGCCCGGATCTAAATCCCATCGAGATGTTGTGGGGGGGATTTGAAACGAGCTGTGCATGCAAGAAACCCCTCAAACATCGCACAGCTGAAAGAATTCTGCATTGAGGAGTGGGCAAAAATTTCTCCCAGTCGATGTCAGAGACTGGTAGACCGTTATAAGAAACGCCTACTTGAGGTTGTTTCTGCCAAAGGGGGCAATACCACCTATTAGAGCCAAGGGTGTACTTACTTTTTCCACATGCGAAATTTGCATTTATGTTTATTTAAATTATATAATGGACTACAAAATGTAAATGTTTCATGATATTTGTTATATTATATCACCTTTATCTATCAATATTGTTGAAATGAAGATCAAATAGCTGTATGTTGAAATATGTTGAAAAAGTCAAAACTTTACATGGGGTGTACTTACTTTTTCACGTGACTGTGTATACACGAGGGCCAGTCAATAAGTAACCTGAAAATGGCGATATTAATTCGAGAATATAATGTGTGTAGTTGTAGACAACATACTGTATGTTACATCTATGGGTAAGAGTCATGTCTTCCCTGTTTTATATCTGGCATCATTGAGCGTATGACGTCAGTAGAGCAGTTTCAAAATGGCGACTCCCTTAGAAGCATGCACCAGGGAGGAGCAACGTTCTGTTATCCGTTTCATGGGAAGTAAAGGTGTGAATCCCAGTGAAATCCATCGCAGAATGAAGATGCAATATGGTGACGCATGTTTATCGCTGCAACGACTGGGACAGGAAGTTTAAAAGTAGAGTGCCCAGTGTGGCAGACGCTGCTCGCTCGGGCCAGCCTCACACAGCCGGCGCACCAGAAATGATTGCAGGAGTTGAGCACGTGCTAAGGGAAAACCGTCGCATTACGCTGGATGAAATGGTCTCCGAATTGAACATTAGCCATGGTTCAGCACACGATATCATTCACAACGTGCTGGTGTTCTGCAAAGTGTCTGCAAGGTGGGTGCCTATAAAACTCATACCCGAACTGAAAGAAAAGCGAGTGGATGCATGTGAAGAACTTCTACGACATTACGAAACAGAAGGCCACACTTTCTTCCAGCATGTTGTGACTGGGGATGAAAGCTGGGTCCACTACTTTCAGCCAGAAACAAAGAGGGCAAGCAAAGAATGGCGCCATTAAACTTCACCGAAGCTTTAAAAATTCCGCACACAGCCGTCCACTGGAAAAGTGATGCTGACGCTATTCTGGGATAGCCGAGGCCCACTTGTAGAGCATTACATGCCCAGAGGGACCACAGTCATCAGTGCATCATACTGCGTCCTCCTTAAAAAATCATCTGAAACCAGCAATCAGATCAAAACTTCGTGGACAACTCGCTACCGGTGTTTTGCTGCAGCATGACAATGCTTGGCCCCATACTACCCACGCTACAGCTGCAACAATCAAGGACCTGCATTTTGAGTGTCTTCCTCATCCACCATACTGGCCAGACCTCGCCTCTTCGGATTACCACATATTTGGGCCACTTAAAGAGGCGCTTGGTGGAACCACTTTCCGATCTGACGAAGAGGTGCAAGAGGCGGTGCACGAATGGCTACAAAAGCAGCCCAAAAAAAAAAATTTATTGAGGAATCCAGGCCTTAGTAAAGCAGTGTAAAAAATGCATTGAATGCAATGGAGATTATGTTGAAAAATAACAGTTGTTACACACGTACGTGCAATAAATAAATTGTGAAAAATATTGCAAGGTGACTCATTGACTGCCCATATATATATATATATATATATATATATATATATATATATATATATATATATATATATATATATATATATATATATATATATATATTGTTACGGTTTTCCGCCGCCCTTTCTACCCTTACCAAGGGGGGATTAAGCCCCTTGTTCTTTCTGGGCCAGCATAACCGAGGCTTGAAACGCCCCTTCCGGGCAAACGCAAAGTAGGGTTTCGCGACGAGTCTCGCACGTACCTAAATACCTGCGCCGCCACGAAAGCGGGGAACCAAGCCTTGCACGAGCCACGTGTAATTTGAGTACACCAAGCGAATTGCGTACCACGTGGTCCGTGCAGTTTTCTAGTATTGGGACCCGATTCGAGCAGTTCTATTCGTACCACGCTTAGTCAATGATGGAAGGGACGAGACGGTCGAATAAAGGAATAACAGGATTTAATTACTATTATTTACACAATGTACTATTCGGTAGAAAGCAGACACAGAGCAGAACTTAGTCAGTCTTATATAAACCCAGACAGGGGCCCGATCAAACTCACAAAGGGGAATTGCAGGCAGGATGATGTTCACGCGCTGCCTTTGTCGTCCAGGAACGGCAGCCCGGCGTGCTCTCCGCGGTCCCAGCAAGTCCCACGAAGATGGCAAGCAGGTGGTGGAAAAGGGTCCTCGTAGCGCGTCTTGCGAACAAAAGGCAGCAGATGAGGCAGGAAGGTGGGAGGGAATGTACGCATCTCTCGGCGGCTTTTCACAGCGCGTTGAGTCACCGGCGCGCTATCACTCGCGTAACCCAATGCAATAGAGGCTCGGCCTCAAGCTCAACCAAGCGTCACTTTAATACGAGCGCTTATACTTGGTTCATGCGCGTCTTTTCTCCGAACTCGTAACTCTCATCAATACACGCCTCTCCGATAGCTCAATGCACAAGCTCACCTCTCCCCGAACTCCACTGCTCGAACTCACCACACTCAACTGCTCTGCTCACCGAACTGCTCGACTGACCGAACTGCTGTGCTGCTCTCCAGCTCATCACTCACCGAACTCCACTGCCGGTAACTGACCGCACTCCTCTCACTGCTCATGGGGGCTTTGCGCAACGGGTTATATGGACACGCCCTGAGCCCTCTCGAACGTTCCAACCACACCCTGTGACGCATTGCCGCGGCCACTCCCTGTGAGCCCTGTTTGGTGGCTTGCGCTTACCGTCAGCTTCTTCGCCGCCCTCATTCGGTCCCGACTCGACCTGCCAGGCCTGCCTCGTGTTAATTCGCACCAAAAAGCCAAAGGCAGCACAAGGAGGCGTAGGCGGCATAAGGCAATGCAACAATGAAGGACCTACTCTCATTATCCTACTCAACGCAAAACTAACACAGGAAAAGGACTATGCTCGCAAATACTAAGAGATAACTGCACTATCGTGAGGCTGCATGTTGTAATGTGATTAAACTATGAGGGGGAAATTTAACCTTTATTGTACAAAACTCAAAACTGCAACACTACCCCTCTCCCTCGTCAGACTCGTCCCCGAGTCGAACCTAACAAAAATGGAACGACTGGTTTTGAGAATGATCTAGAAAATTAACTTTTACTTTTACATGTGACATACAGATGTGGTTCCCTCTAACATTTACTCTGACCCGTGGGTGCGACAGTTTTAAAACACTAAATATGTACCGGGTACCCCCCCCCCCCCTCCTGCGTTGAGTAGCTAATCTAACAGAATCACGCCCACAATTAACCGAATCCAGAATTTGTCAAACTAAACATACAGCCGGTGGGCAGCATTTTTATATACAAGCACAAAAACAACCTTATTTACAATTCTATGACCCAGGACCTGTCCTTTTTAAAAAAGAAGATTGGAGGGGAGAGAAAGCACAGCAAAACACAAAACACACTCATCATCTAAACATTTGCTGCTTGCTTCTTGCATCTTGCTTCTTGCATCTTCTGTGTGCATATATCAAACCGGCTAGCCCCCGGACCGGCATACAGGCCATTTCTGCTCTTCAGGGCTAACGAAACTTCCAAATATTCCCGTCCCTAGCACACCATAATAAAAAAAATGCCAACAAATGTGTTCATTTTATTTCTCTGCCAGGCAGGGCCAACCCTATGTGGTCCGACTGCATGACATTGATGCCACTCAAAACAAGTGGTCCGAAGATGCAAGGTGATGATGCAGCAAGGTGCTGCACAGCTGAGGTGTAAGGCCAAAAAACCTGTGGTCCATAATTGTGTGTGGTGCAGCAAAGTGTTTGTGGCAGCAAAGTTACAACACAGGCATATGGCAGCAAAGTGCTGCGCAGTTCGGCTGCACAGATGTAGCAAAGCGCAGCAGGGAATGCTGCACAGATATAGAAAGCTGCAGCAAGATGCTGCACAGGTCGATGGTGCTGCACAGTTCCACCTCCAAAATGGTCCTGGTGTGGGGGGAAGACAAAGCATGACCCACAAAATGGAAAGGGGGCAAAGGTACACAGCAAAACAAGGTAATGCAGCACAAGGGGCGCGGAAGAGCGAGCGGAGCAGGCTCGTCCCTATCCGTCCGTACCCCCCAACGTCGCTTACACTACCCTAGCCCTTTTGGTATTTACAATTCGTCTCTACGTCTTGTCTCCCATATCCCCCTCTACTCCAAATTCGTCTCCCAATCCCTTCCAGGAAGGAAGGAATGGAACAACCACAATGTCTCATTACGTCCTGATGCATCTCACTTACTCAAATCAGCTCACTTGGTCCTGGTGTGGAGCTTCGTCCTCCTTGGTGAATGGCGGTGGATGGCGCGAAGGGATTTCGCATCCTCTAACTACTCTAATGACATTTACTTTTAAACTACCCGGGGTCGTACCCTGCCAATCGTCCATCTTTAAACTAGGTGGTACCAAAAACCGAATTCCCATTGTCCACCCTGTGATGCTCTTCAAAATTTGGGCCTCACTCCCACTGAATTTTCATACTGTGCCCTTGCACAATTTCGGGGCTGGGTCATGTGGCTCCACTAGCAGGTCCAACTACCTGCGCACCTCCGCCACTGAAGTCGCCACCTGAGCTTACCTGCTCCTGCGACTACCTAAACTGGGGAAGGCCCTTCCTGGCACTTTACCCCCTGATGCCCACCTTGGCATTTGCCAACCCAGGTCCTTCCCTTGGATCCTCGGGCCCCACTCAACAACTCACAACTACCATAACTGGCTCCCAGAGCCTACCTGTGGCCTCACCTGGCCGACAAACTACCAGTGGCGGAGTGCCCCAATAACCATACGCACCAATTCAACCACACGACCAGCCATTCACTGACTCATGCACCCTCCAAAGCACTATTTTGCCACTACCTGCACCACAGGTGTCAATATCCATAAAAATTTACCTGAGCCCTCTACCTGACTTTACACTACCCACCCCGGGCTTTCGTGAATGGGTTCCATCTCACCCCATTCACTCCTGCGCACCATGCATTCCACACCTTTTATTCCCACACCAAGCATTTCACACCATTTATCTTGCACACCATTTATTTCGCACACCACTTTTCTCGCACATCTTTTGTGCTCGCACACCTCTTTCCATATACTTCAACACAATTCCTTTTGTTCTCCATACACAATTCCTCAAACACTACTAAACAATTCCTCACACACACAGCATCATCTATCTAACTGCTTTTCCCCTAAAACTCGTGCTTCCCTGTCATCCCTTTACACTATGCACTCCCTTCGTCATTAACATCCACCTAAGCTACCTACGTCCCCTCTATAGTTCAGATGTCACTACTTAAATCTCATGTCCCTACAGTCTTCAAATTCCCTATCATTATCCTAGCCCCCCCTCGGCTAGCTTCGGTGCCCCATGGAGGTAACCATTGGTGCTCCCCCCCCCCCCCCCCATGTGCCTAACACTGCCACCCCCCTAATCTAATGCTCATGGGCCCTGGTCGTGTGAGGAATGGTCAAACTACCATTCCCCCATGCAGGGTACACTATCCTCATCCGTCCACTATACTTGAGCCTCTCCGTGTGGAAATACGTCGTCATCACGGCTCGGCTTCGAAAGGCCGAGCGATCCATGCGGTTGGTTAGTCACCTGTATGGGGTGTCCGTCGGGCATTTTCGATCCAGGGGAGGAGGCATGGATAGGCCAAGGTGCAGGGGCCCATCTCGGCGTGGGGCCTCACGGTCCCATGCACGATGGGCCCAACCGCCCACGGTCGGAGCACCGCACTCGCCAAGGTGCCCGGCTCCGAACTCTCCTACCTCCCCTTGAACCTCGCCGATTGTCTTTGCCGCCACGGCGCGGCACCAACCATACAGGGCGGGGGCCGGCACAGGTCGTGCACAGCGGTCCTTGGGAAACGGCCGCGACATCGATCCCCGCCTGTCCCTGCCACACACAACTCACCGAGGGCTCACGTCGGCTATCCGTCGCGCTAAACGCTACCCCGGTCGGTGTCGATGCTTGAGCCGCGTTCTCACCACTCGCGACCCACTCCGCACTCGCACACCTAAGCATCCTCACGCCTTCCATACACTCCGCTACCGCACACTCTCCTTCCACATTCTCTGGTGTGCATTCTCCCTCGCAAACCATACTCGCACCTGCACACCTAGGCGCACTCATACCTTCCACACAATCCATTACACACTCTTCCTGCACACAGTCTGTAACACCCACGGGTGTGCACTCTCCTGTTGCACACCCAATCATCACACACTTTTTCTCCACGCACTCTTCTCGTGCACACTCTCTCATTACATACTCGGTAACACCCACGGGTGTGCACTCTCCTGGTACACACCCAATCACCGCACACTTTTTCTCCACGCACTCTTCTCGTGCACACTCTCCCGTTACCGCACACTCTGGCGCACACTTTTCTCTCTCACACCTGCGCTCCGGTGCACACTTTTCTCTCACATGCGCACCAGTCGTCCTCGTACACCGCACAATGGACCTTCCACGACCGCCCGGGTTTCGTCTCTGCCCCAAGCGTGCCAAAAACCCATTCACGCCAAACACATTCGCGCCAAAATTCCTACTCACCTGGGGACCTCTTTTCCCGCCAGCACCTGCAAACTTTACATTTGGTTAGCATGCCCGACATCACGATGCAAATACAAACTTTGGGTGCATTCCATTTCTTCCCTCTGTGATTCATGTTCTGACTCTGCCGTCTCTTCGGCCCCAATTGTTTCTGTTTCTAGCTCGACGAATGCCGGCGCGCATGAAATTTTCTTTTCCAATTCGCCGATTGTCGGTTCCTCTCCACTCCGTGTCGCGACTTCATTATCCCCGGTCAACCTGGCCATGCTCTGCTCAAGCTCGCGCCCCACGCGTTCCTCACATCGTGTCACCTCGTCGCGTACCAAGGCGACCTCCCCGCTCAACCTGCGCCCAATGTCCTCCCCCAATTTTTCCACATCACATCTGGATCCCTCCCTCATCTTTTTTAATGTCTCCCCTCGGGTGTCCATTCTTTCATTTATTTTATCCATGTTACTATTTATTCCCCGAATTTCATCCTTTTGGGCACCAATGGTTTCTTTCAATTCGCTCTTCATTTCTTCCATTTCCTTGGTGGATTTGTCCCCCATTTCTTTTGTTTCTTTGATGGATTTGTCACTTTGGGCGTCCATTTTCACATTCAGTTCGCCCTTGTTACACCTTGCTTTGTCCCTCATTTCTTTCATTTCTGCCCTTGATTTGTCCCCCTCCCTTTTTGTGGATGCCATGAGTTGAATCATGAGTGCATACAGGTCCGAAACCGCTGGCACCGCGGGCTCGGCTCTCGCCGCCACGTGTGAGGCGCCGCCATTTTCTTCGCCAGCTACCGCCCCCTCATCAATTTCCTCCTCTTCTACCAACTCTTTCTGTGGGTCCTGGGTCATTAATTCTTCCTTATCATCTACCCCCACCGGCATTCGGCCGTCTTGGCTAGCCATGGTACGAATATAAAATTTTGGATTTAAAAACTAAATTTCGGTCGCTCGTAATTTTCGAGTACATGAAGCACACTCCCGGTCCAATCCCACTCCTGACACCAATTGTTACGGTTTTCCGCCACCCTTCCTACCCTTACCAAGGGGGGGATTAAGCCCCTTGTTCTTTCTGGGCTGGCGTAACCGAGGCTTGAAACGCCCCTTCTGGGCAAACCCAAGTAGGGTAGTCTCGCACGTATCTAAATACCTGCGCCGCCACGGAAGCGGGGAACCAAGCCTCGCACGAGCCACGTGTAATTTGAGTACACCGAGTGGATTGCGTACCACGTGGTCCGTGCAGTTTTCTAGTATTGGAACCCGATTCGAGCGGTTCTATTCGTACCACGCTTAGTCAATGATGGAAGGGACGAGACGGTCAAATAAAGGAATAACAGGATTTAATTACTATTATTTACACAATGTACAATTCGGTAGAAAGCAGACACAGAGCAGAACTTAGACAGTCTTATATAAACCCAGACACGGGCCCGATCACACTCACAAAGGGGAATTGCAGGCAGGATGATGTTCACGCGCTGCCTTGGTCGTCCAGGAACGGCGGCCCGGCGTGCTCTCCACGGTCCCAGCAAGTCCCGCGAAGATGGCAAGCAGGTGGTGGAAAAGGTTCCTCGTAGCGCGTCTCGCGAACAAAAGGCAGCACATGAGGCAGGAAGGTGGGAGGGAATGTACGCGTCTCTCGACGGCTTTTCACAGCGCGTTGAGTCACCGGCGCGCTATCACTCGCTTAACCCAATGCAATAGAGGCTAGGCCTCAAGCTCAACCGAGCGTCACTTTAATACGAGCGCTTATACTTGGTTCATGCACGTCTTTTCTCTGAACTCGTAACTCTCATCAATACGCGCCTCTCCGATAGTTCAATGCACAAGCTCACCTCTCCCCGAACTCCACTGCTCGAACTCACCGCACTCAACTGCTCTGCTCACCGAACTGCTCGACTGACCGAACTGCTCTGCTGCTCTCAAGCTCATCAGTCATCACTCACCGAACTCCACTGCCGGTATCTGACCGCACTCCTCTCACTCCTCGTGGGGGCTTTGCGCAACGGGTTATATGGACACGTCCTGAGCCCTCTCGAAGCCTGAGCCCTGAGCCCTGAGTGTGGCATCACCCTGTGACGCATTGCCGCGGCCATTCCCTGTGAGCCCTGATTGGCGGCTTGCACTTACCGTCAGCTTCTTCGCCGCCCTCATTCGGTCCCGACTCGACCTGCCAGGCCTGCCTCGTGTTAATTCGCGCCAAAAAGCCAAAGGCAGCACAAGGAGGCGTAGGCGGCATTAGGCAATGAAACAATGAAGGACCTATTCTCATTATCCTACTCAATGCAAAACTAACACAGGAAAAGGACCATGCTCACAAATACTAAGAGATAACTGCACTATCGCGAGGCTACATGTTGTAATTGGACTAAACTATGAGGGGGAAATTTAACCTTTATTGTACAAAACTCAAAACCGCAACAATATATATATATATATATATATACACATACATACATACATACATACATACATACATATATATATATATATATATACACATACATACATACATGCATATATATACATACATATATATATATATATATATACACATACATACATACATGCATATATATACATACATATATATATATATATATATATATATATATATACATACATATATATATACATATATATGTGTCACGCTACCAGATTCTTGTACGAGATGCTCAAATTATGGATTTCGAGTTATACCTGCAGCATTAAAGTACCAACCCTGTACCTTCATAAAATAGCAGGGTTGGTCAAATTGGGCAATTACAAATTCATTAAAACAAAAATTTAAATATTCATGTGTTCCCCAAAATGTCAAGTTTTTCAACTTTTCATGCCAGGAAATCTAGAAAATTTCGCTAAAAATACCAACCAGTAATTTACAATCAGAATCAATTTCTAGGGTTTAAAGGTTTTTTTCAAGCATGATGTTGGACAAGTAAAGTAAATAAAAGTACCATAAGAGTTATTGGCCGAGTGCCAATTATTTTTTTAGCACCTTGCCAATATTCTGTATTTTTCACTTTTTTCCGAGCAAATAAGTTGTGACCAGCACTGATTTTAATTGGAATTTATGGGAAACAAACACGCACATGTTTCTTCTAATACTGCTGTATTTATTATGTACAGCATAATCTGCATTGAATCTTCAAGCATAATCTGCATTGCAACTGTACACAAATACTGTAAATCATCGCCCGCCATCTGTACGCTAGCCCAAGCTCTCATGCCAAAATATCAAGGCAAAATGACGAGTAGGCCTACATGGATAGAATTTTCACACACATGTTTGGTGAAGCCCCATTTACAAGACGTATGTACAAGACTAGTCAACCGTTGACTACCTGATGGTGCGTAGGCGAGATAGGGGGCACCTCCGGGACACAAAGGTGATCCCGGGGGAGGAGGCTGTTTCACAGCACCACTTGGTTGTCTGCGACATAAGGGTGAAAGGTGCGAGGAGAGCTCGGCGGGTGAAGTACCAACCGAGAATGAAGGTGTGGAGGTTGAAAGAGGTGACAGTAAGGGAGACATTAAAAGAGAGGCTGAGTAGGGTCGAGGATGATGTGGTTGAGCTTGAAAGTGGTTGGATGTCAATGAAAGCTAGTCTGTTGGGAGCCGTTGGGGATGTATGTGGATGGACAAAAGGACCACCGAGGCACTCGGAAACATGGTGGTGGGATGATGAAGTTGGAAAGAGGATTGACGAGAAGAGGAAGAAGTTCAAGGAGTGGCAGAAGGCGAAGGGTACGGGAGCAGAAACAGCAGAGCATGAAAGTTATAAGGCAGCCAGGAAGGCTGCAAAGAAAGAGGTAGCAAAGGCGCAGGAGGCATGCAGGAAAATGTTCGGAGAACACTTGGATTCGGAAGAGGGTCAGAAAGCAGTATTCAGGATTGCAAAGCAGATAGCGAAAGAGAGGTGTGATGTGATGGGGGTGAGTTGCTTGAAGGATGAAGTGAGACAAATCGTTGTCGACCCAGATGGAATTAAAGGAAGATGGAAAAGATATATGGAAATGCTGTTGAATACAGAGAATGAATGGGATGGCAACATAGAGAGTAACCCAGTTTTAGGACCGGCAGAGAGAATAACTGAGAAGGAAGTTGAGGAAGCGATAAAAGCAATGAAGGGTAGAAAAGCGGGAGGGCCGAAGGGAGTTATGGGAGATATGTTGAAGGCAGCAGGAAGTTGGGGTGTGAAGAGAATGACAGAGATCTGTAATCTGGTGGTGAAAGAAGGCTGCATTCCAGTGGATTGGGAGCTGAGTACCCTCGTCCCTCTATACAAGGGGAAAGGTCACCCTCTGGAGTGTGGCTCGTACCGAGCAATAAAGTTATTGGAGCATGGAATGAAGGTATTGGAAAGGGTGTTGGAGAGGAGGATAAGGAAGAAAGTGAAGATCGACGAAATGCAGTTTGGATTTATGCCAGGAAGAGGAACAACAGACGCGCTTTTCATTGTGAGACAGTTGACGGAGAAGTACATGGAGAAGAGGAAGAAGTTGTTTCTTGGGTTTGTTGATCCAGAGAAAGCACTCGATAGGGTTCCACGCAAAGTATTGACATGGGCATTGAGGAAGTTAGGAGTGGAGGAATGGTTGATCAGAGTAGTGATGGCAATGTACAAAAGAGCGTGCACAGCTGTAAGGACGAAGGACGGGAACAGTGGTGAGTTTGAGGTGAAGGTGGGAGTGCATCAGGGGTCGGTACTAAGTCCACGACTATTTGTAGCTGTGATGGAGGTGTTGGCTCAGAACGTAAAGGAGGGTTTACCGTGGGAGTTGTTGTATGCAGATGATCTGGTGTTGATTGCGGAAAGTATGGATGGACTGAAGGAAAAGATGAACAAGTGGAGTGAATATCGGAAAGACGAAGGTGATGGCAAGTGGTAAAGCATGTGGTGAGGTGGAAAGAACTGGGAAGTGGCCCTGTGCTGTGTGTAGGAAGGGTGTCGGAGTGAACCCCATTCAATGTACAATGTGCACTGAGTGGGTTCATCA
Organism: Myxine glutinosa; assembly: GCF_964187855.1. NCBI lineage: Eukaryota > Metazoa > Chordata > Myxini > Myxiniformes > Myxinidae > Myxine > Myxine glutinosa. The sequence goes on along the minus strand of NC_136263.1, from coordinate 85,512,752 downwards.
AAAGTGTAGTGGTCTGAGAGGGTCATTAACCAGTGTGGCAGCTACATTCAAATGTAAGGTGTGCACAGAGGGAGCTGCAGATGGAGGAAATGTTGAGTTGGATCTTGGAGGCGGCGTGAAGCTGGAAGGTGTGAAAACATTTTGCTACCTCGGAGACATGCTGAATGGAGAAGCTGGATCTGACTCGGCAACGGTTGCTCGAGTGAGATGTGCATGGAAGAAGTTTCGGGAACTGAGTGGCGTGCTGATGATGGGAGTGTCGTTGAAGCTGAAGGGAAAGGTGTATGCTGCATGTGTGAGAAGTGTTATGATTTATGGGAGCGAGACATGGGTAATGAACGTAGAGCAGCAACGAAGGTTGGAAAGGGTGGAAATGCGAATGGTTCTACGGATGTGCGGAGTATCGTTGAGAGAGAGGAAGACAAATGATGAATTGCGAAAGATGATGGGAATAGAGCCTGTGATTGATGCTGCGAAGAGGAACAGGTTGAGATGGTTTGGTCATGTGTTGAGGAAGGATGAAAGTGACTGGTTGAGAAGAGTGATGGAAATTAATGTAGAAGGAGGTAGAGGATGGGGAAGACCGAGAAAGACTTGGCTAAAGATGGTGGAAGAAGAAATGCGGGCAAGGGGGTTAACAAGGAGAGATGCAGAAAATAGGGCAAAATGGCGAAGATTGTCATGGGGACCCGCAAGGCTAACCCCCACTCTTGTAGGGAAAATGGCCTTTAAAATGCATGTTGTTGTTGTTGTTGTATGTACACTAGGCTTGACTTATCCATGAAGGACAAGAAATGCATGTGGCATCAAACTACTTACACTTGAAAACCCCACGGGATATTAAGTTGGCAGCCAGAAGTGTGATTCAAAGGTCAAGTCATTATCTTGTGAGCCTAATTCACAAAATACATACAAGTACAGCATTGTTCAGTAAACGATATTCTTTGTCCAGTATATGAATAAAATATCATGCACACTGGGTGCACAGCACTGAGCAGCATGTACAGGTCTTATCAATTGCACAAACTATGATGACTGTCTCAATCATTTATCAGTCACGTATCAGTATTATTCATTATCAGTATCATTCATCATTATCTAAACAAACACGTGTAGCGACTAGCGCACCACCAGGCGACTGTTGCCGCGGAATCGCGGAAAATGACCGTCGAGTCCGAAGCAAAATTCAGGCTTCAACGGTCATAACAGGTAATGCCACTGTCATAGAACGAAAGATCGTTTATTTTTCTGTCGATGGGTGAAATATAAGACGAAACTGTGTCCAATAAAGGTATATTTACCGAAGTTTATTGCTGATAAACGATCAATCCGGAAGCGAAAACGGTGAAACACGCGGCGCCGCCTTTCAACGACGTTTATACGCAGTAGATGATTAGCGCATCTGGTACAATAATCTGGTAGCGTGACATATATATATATATATATATATATATATATATATATATATATATATACACATACATACATATATATATATATACATACATATATATACACACACTACATGGCCAAAAGTATGTGGACACCCCAACATCACATCCATATGTGCTCGTTGAACATCTCATTCCAAAATCATGGGTATTAATATGGAGTTGGTCCCCCCTTTGCTGCTATAACAGCCTCCACTTTTCTGGGAAGGCTTACCACTAGATGTTGGAACATTGCTGTGGGGATTTGCTTCCATTCAGCCAGCCACAAGAGCCTTAGTGAGGTCGGGCACTGATGTTGGGTGATTAGGCCTGGCTCGCAGTCAGCGTTCCAATTAATCCCAATGGTGTTCGATGGGGTTGAGGTCAGGGCTCTATGCAGGCCAGTCAAGTTCTTCCACACCGATCTCGACAAACCATTTCTGTATGGATTTCGCTTTGTGCATGGGGGAATTGTCATGCTGAAACGGAAAAGGGCCTTCCTTAACTGTTGCCACAAAGTTGGAAGCACACAATCGTCTAGAATGTCATTGTATGCTGTAGCGTTAAGATTTCCCTTCACTGAAACTAAGGAGCCTAGCCGGAACCATGAAAAACAGCCCCAGACCATTCTTCCTCCTCCACCAAACTTTACAGTTGGCACTATGCATTCGGGCAGGTAGCGTTTTCCTGGCATCCACCAAACCCAGATTTGTCCGTCAAACTGCCAGATGGTGAAGTGTGATTCATCACTCCAGAGAACGCATTTCCACAGATCCAGAGTCCAATGGCGGCGAGCTTTACACCACTCCAGCCGATGCATGGCATTGCGCATGGTGATCTTAGGCTTGTGTGCGGCTGCTCGGCCATGGAAATCCATTTCATGAAGCTTCCGACGAACAGTTGTTGTGCTGACGTTGCTTCCAGAGGCAGTTTGGAACTCGGTAGTGAGTGTTGCAACTGAGGACAGACGATTTTTACGCACTACGTGCTTCAGCAATCGGCGGTCCCATTCTGTGAGCTTGTGTGGCCTACCACTTGGCAGCTGAGCTGTTGTTGCTCCGAGACGTTTTTACTCCACAATAACACTGAGCTCTTCACTATGGCCTATTCTACTGCCAATGTTTGTCGATGGGGGTTACATGGCTGTGTGCTTGATTATATATACCTGGGTGCAAAGGGTGTGGCTGAAACAGCCGAATCCACTAATTAGAAGGGGTGTCCGCATACTTTTGGTCATGTGTGTGTGTGTGTATATATATATATATATATATATATATATATATATATATACACACACACATTGATCTAAGGCTAATGGAGGAGCTGGTACATGTATCACATTCAGGACGAAGACATCAAAATACATCAGTGTACTTTTACATAATTTTCAAGGACATTATTAGACAATGGAGAAGTAGGGACTATAGGATATGGACCTGGGCTTCTTGCATCATCAGCCGAGGGTTCAGATTTTGCATATCAGGCCTGCTCTCATTTCATTTGTCAGATGCTGACTTGATTTTCTTTCATTGCGTAAGCTGAGCAACATCAAGTGCTTGACTTGCCTTGGGGATGTTATTTTGGGTCCTCCTGGCCATTTATTGTCTTATACCGAGCCAGTTTATTTCAGGCGTTGCAAAGTGTACCTTACACTATTGCAGGAGATCTTAAGCTTTTCTGCTATTTTCTTCATAGTATGCCATTATTCTTGCAGAGTTTGGATCTTCACGGGCTTTTCTGATGAAAGTTGCTTCCTTGGTGTCATTCTGACCCCATTCATAGACTTTCAAGCAAGGGAACAAGCTGATAAAAACTAATTTCACTTATTCGTTAATTTGCAACTTTTGTTGTCGTTTCATGTAATTCACATTCATGTAACTGGTGTTTGTAACTTCCATAAATTTATTGTTATTTACTGGACAAAAATCCACAATCTGTTTCTTGCATATATTATTTGTGGTAAGTGTATATTACTCGCACATGGTAATGTAATATGTACAGAAAAAATAAAACGTTTTCAATTTCCTCTTTTATATTACAAGATATACTTTAAAGTAACTGTGATATTAAAATTACTTTCACAGACACTTAAATTCTTATCTATCTATATTGCACACTTCTAACTTCCCACAGATGTTTAATGTGGAGTAGCACCACAATGGTGAAAATACCGTACACATTTTCACAACACTGAGGTTTGTGCGAGTGGCGGACATCTATATATGTATGTATGTATGTATGTATGTATGTATATATGTGTGTATGTATGTATTGGATTGGATATATGTGGGAGAATTATGCACCCAGACTGGGACTTGAACCAAGGTCCTCTGGTGAACTGTACTAATGCTGTAATTGAACTATCTGGGCAACCAGTGGGTTGCCAAGATAGCTCAGATGGCAGAGCACTGGTATGGTTTACCAGAAAACCTTGGTTCGAATCCTGGTCTGGGCACGTCCTTTTTCCTAGATGTATTGATTGGATATTTGCAGTCCTGTTCATCTATATACAGTCACGTGAAAAAGTAAGTACACCCCATGAAAAGTTTTGACTTTTTCAACATATTTCAACATACAGCTATTTGATCTTCATTTCAACAATATTGATAGATAAAGGTGATATAATATAACAAATATCATGAAACATTTACATTTTGTAGTCCATTGTATAATTTAAATAAACATAAATGCAAATTTCGCATGTGGAAAAAGTAAGTACACCCCATGAAATGTTTTTAAAATCTTTTTAACATATGTAGACATATCAATATTTGATCTTCATTTAAACAGTATCTATAGATAAAGGTGATCTAATTGAACAAAAAACAATGACAAATTGACTTTGCAATAATTAATTCAACAAAAAATTGTTGCACAGCATGCACAATTGCATGCACAGCTCGTTTCAAATCCCCCCACAACATCTCGATAGGATTTAGATCCGGGATTTGGCTTGGCCATTCCAGAACCCTCCATTTCTTTCTTTTCAGCCATTCCTTGGTGGATTTACTGGTATGTTTAGGGTCATTGTCATGTTGCAAGGTCAACCTTTGGTTGAGCTTCAACTTTCTGACAGATGGCCTCACATTATCCTCAAGCACCCTCTGGTACAATGAAGAATTCATAGTGGATTATATGATTGTGAGCTGCCCAGGCCCTGATGCAGCAAAGCTGCCCCAAACCATAATATTTCCACCACCATGCTTTAACGTTGGTATCAGGTTCTTGTGGTCAAATGCTGTCTTTGGTTTTCACCAAACATGTCTTCTGGTACTGTGGCCAAATAGCTCTACCTTTGACTCATCTGTCCAGAGCACATTGTTCCAGAAGTGCTGGTCTTTGCCGAGGTGTTCATTGGCAAACTTTAGTCTTGCCCTGATGTTCTTTCTGGACAGCAAAGGTTTCCTCCTGGCACACCTCCCATGGAGATCAAATTTGTGCAGCCTCTTTCTAATGGTAGACTCGTGCACTTTGGCATCAACAGTGGCAAGAGCTACCTGTAGGTCCTGTGATGACATTCTGGGGTTCTTAGAGACTTCTTTCAGCATCTTGCGGTCTGCTCTCAGGCTGAATTTGCTGGGGCGGCCTGGTCTGAACAAGTTGGCAGTTGTTTAGAGTCTTCTCCACTTGTAGATGATCTTCCGGACAGTCGAATGATTGATTTCAAATTGTTTGGAGATCTTTTTAAATCCCTTCCCAGACTCGTAGGCATCTCTAACCTTCTTTCTGAAGGCCTCAGAGAGCTCTTTTGATCTCGGCATGGTGACGCCACATACTTCAACAACAAAGAGCAAACCAAACTAAATGTCTGAGGTTTAAATAAGACAGGTTCCTCCAAGATCATCTCTAACGATGTTCTAATCATTTGCACCTGAGCTGGTGCACCTGATTCTAATTTTAGGTATTTGAAGTAGTGATAAATGTGGGGGTGTACTTACTTTTTCCACATGCGAAATTTGCATTTATGTTTATTTAAATTTTCCAATGGACTACAAAATGTAAATGTTTCATGATATTTGTTATACTCTATCACCTTTATCTATCAATATTGTTGAAATGAAGATCAAATAGCTGTATGTTGAAATATGTTGAAAAAGTCAAAACTTTACATGGGGTGTACTTACTTTTTCACATGAATGTATATCTCTGTGCAGTGTCTGTCTTGTCACTGAACTACTCCCTCAAGCTTTTGTGAAATCGTATCAAACTTCTGGTATGCACCTATATCTCCTGTGTGTATGTCCTAAGGGTATTGGTTTTGAAATTTTTTGAAAATTGTTCTTTTTTCTTTTTGAAAAATTTAAAAAAAAAATTTAAACGTAAATCTTCAACTTCAATTGTTTATAAAATGCAATATCACATATATTACAAATACATTTGTGCAAAATAATTGTTTGTATTATGATTGGTGGAAACCATGACAAAACAGCAACTCAGGTACATTCATCTATCTTTATATCTACATATCTGGGCAGTGTCTGTGTTGTCACTGAACTACTCCCTAGAACTTTTGTTTCCATGGTTGTGAAGTGTTTTTAATAACATGGCTGTGAGGTGTTTTGAATTACATGGTGCTGATGTGTTTTCAATTACGTGGTGGTGAGGTGTTTTGAATTACGTGGTGGTGAGGTGTTTTGAATTACATGGTGGTGAGGTGTTTTGAATTACGTGGTGGTGAGGTGTTTAAAATTACATAGTGTGAGGTGTTTTTTGTTTGTTTGTTTGTTTTTGTTTTGTATACAAGATCGAGGCTCGTGAAAGAGCTAACATCAATCACAAAAAAGGACAAACGGACACACATCGCATACAATAAAGGGGGTGGGAGACAAGATGGGGAGAGAGAGGGAAGCACACAAGTACAACAGCAGAGAACAGGGACAACAGAAGATCCATGGGATGGAGAGGGCTTGGGGGGAGGAGGAATGGGAAGGCGGGGGAGGGGGTTGGGAAAGGTATAAAACACATGGACACTGCAAGAACTTCCAGGAAAGAAAGAAGTCACGTGCCTTCGTGCCTTCGATCACGAGCCTTTGCATAACACGTGCCTTCGATACGGTCTGGCACCCAGCTCTGCTCACCAAACTCTCCTCCTATGGTATCCATGGAAATCTCCATGCATGGCTTGCGGACTTCCTCTCTGGTTGTAGTCAACGTGTGGCCCTGAATGGATTTCTCTCATCTCCCCCTTGCTGTTCTGGCTGGAGTTCCCCAAGGTAGTGTTCTGGGCCCCGTGCTATTTCTGGTCTTCATCAATGATCTCTCCGACTCTCTGGAAAATCCTCTCTATCTTTTTGCTGATGACTCCACTCTCTGCCGCTCCATTCCTCATCCCTCAGATCGGCAGTCTGCAGGCTCCTCACTCTCTGCAGACCTGGAAAAAATCAAAGACTGGTCAAACAAGTGGAACATGTCTTTCAATCCTGACAAATCTCACACTCTTAATATGTCACTGCGAAAGGACCGACTGGAAAACCCTCCCATCTACTTTCTCAACAATCCTCTCCAAGAAGTTCTGTCGCTCAAGCTTTTGGATCTCACTATCTGCCATGGTCTTTCTTGGGAAAACCACATTTCCAATCTGGCCTCCAAAGCCAGTCGCCGACTGGGCATCCTCCGTCGTGCGAAGTCCTTCCTTGGCACACCTGAGCTCCTCACCACATACAAGGCTTTCATCCGCAGCTCAATGGAATACTGTTCACCCCTCTGGGCCCGTGCTCCTGCCTCACACCTAGCTCAGCTTCACGCTGTTGAAACCAAAGCTTTCAGAATCATTGGAATCTCCTGCGATGAAGCTAAATCCGAGGACCTTTCACTCACTCACCGCAGGCAGGTCGGTGGTCTTTCTGTTTTCTACCCACTCCTCTCTGGCCTTGTTCCCCCAGCTCTCTCTGTGCTCTGTCCCCCAAATATCCCTACAGGTCGCACAAGATATGACAGCAACCCTCTTATGGTTAAACTGCCAAAATCTAGGCTCTCTGCTCACCTTCACTCCTTCATTCCCCTTTTCTCCAGCCTCTGGAACAAACTCCCCCACTCCCTTCAATGCCACTCTTCCCTCCAGGTCTTTAAAACAGCTGTTCACCACCATCTCTTGTCTTTCCCCATCCAAAATCTTGATCTTTTCTACCCCCGCTAATTCACCCCAGATACACTTTTTTGAAATTCCAACTTCTTTCCTGGAAGTCCTTGCAGTGTCCATATGTTTTATACCTCTCCCACCTCCCCCCAAGCCCTCTTCCTCCCACAGTTCTCTTGATGTCCCTGCTCTCAAATGTTTTGTGTGTGTCATTCCCCCTCTCTCCCCATCTTGTCTACCGCTCCCCTTATTTTTATGTTTTATGTGTCGGTTTGACTTTTTGTGTGATTAATGTTAGCTCTTTCACGAGCGTCGATCTGGTATACAAAAAAAAAAAAAGTCGGGATTTCCAAAAAAAAAGTGGATCTGGGGTGAATTAACGGGGGTAGAAGAGATCAAGGTTTTGGATGGCGGAAGACAAGAGATGGTGGTGAACAGCTGTTTTAAAGACCTGGAGGGAAGAGTGGGATTGAAGGGAGTGGGGGAATTTGTTCCAGAGGTGGGAGGAAAGAGGAGTGAAAGTGAGCAGAGTGTCTTGATTTTGGCAATTTCACCAGAAGGGGTTTGCTGGCAGATCGTATGCGACCTGTAGGAATATTTGGGGGACAGAGCACAGATACAGCTGGGGGAGCTAGGCCAGAGAGGAGTCGGTAGAAGACAGAAAGACCATTTACCTGCCTGCAGTGAGTGAGTGAAAGGCCCTCACAATCAGCTTCAACGCAAGAGATTCCAGTGATTCTGAAAGCTTTGGTTTCAACAGCGTGAAGCCGAGGTAGGTGTGAGGCAGGAGCACCAGCACAGTGGGGAGAGCAGTATTCCATTGAGCTGCGGATGAAAGCTTTGTATGTGGTGAGGAGCTGAGGTGTGTCCAGGAAGGACTTCACATGACAGAGGATGCCAGGTCGGCGACTGGCTTTGGAGGCCAGCTTGGAAATGTGGTTTTCCCAGGAAAGATCATGGCAATAGTGAGACCCAAAAGCTTGAGTGACAGAACTTCTTGGAGAAGATTGTTGAGAAGGTAGATGGGAGAGTTGTCCAGAGGGTCTTTTCAGAGAAACATCGTGAGAGGGTGAGATTTGTCAGGATTGAAAGACATGTTCCACTTGTTTGACCAGTCTGTGATTTTGTGCAGGTCTGCAGAGAATGAGGAGGCTGCCGATCTGAGAGATGAGGAATGGAGCGGCAGAAAGTGGAGTCATCAGCAAAGTGATAGAGAGGATTTTCCAGAGAGTCAGCGAGATCATTGATGAAGACCAGAAAAAGTACAGGGCCCAGAACATTGCCTTGGGGAACTCCAGCCTGAACACGAAGGAGAGATGAGAGAAATATATTCAGGGTCACACGTTGACCTCGGAGGAAGTAAGCCAGAGGAAGAAGCGTGGAGATTTACCAGAGAGTCAATCTCTGGAGAGGAGATTTACCATTTACCAGAGAATTTACCTCTGAGAATTTACAATTTGAGTAAAACTCTGGGGAGGAGAATTTACCATTTACCAGAGAGGAAGTAAGCAAGCCATGCATGGAGATTTCCATAGATACTGTTGCAGTCTGTGACCTTTTTCTTCTTCCCTCCCCCCCCTCCCCCTCCCCCCTGTGAGTTAGACCAAGTGGTTTGGTCCATGGGTATAAAGCCTATGATTGGTTGTGGGGCAGGGGAGGGGCCAGGAAGGTGATTCAGAGGGGGGGGGGGGGGAGTGGCCATTTTGGAAGAGGCCTCATGGCGGAGTGCCTTTTCGTGTGCTGGTAGTTGTCAGCAGAAACCTCTGTACCTGAAAGTTGACTTGTGCCCGATCAACCCCTGCGGCCACCTCTGTACCTGAAGGTTGACTTTTGCTGGATCAACCCCTGTGGCCACCTCTGTACCTGAAGGTTGACTTGTGCCGGATCAACCCCTGCGGCCACCTCGGTACCTGAAGGTTGATTTGTGCCGGATCAACCCCTACGGCCACCTCTGCACCTGACGGTGGACTTGGATTAAACTCTGGCTACCGCGGGGCCTGCACTGGGGCCTACTGCTGGGCCTGCATTGGAGCCTATGGCCGGCCCTGCACTGGGGCCTACTGCTGGGACTGCACTGGGGCCTACTGCTGGGCCTGCACTGGGGCCTACTGCTGGGCCTGCATTGGGGGCCTACTGCTGGGCCTGCACTGGGGCCTACTACCGGGCCTGCCTTGGCACCTGCCTACTCTTGGACCTGCCTACTCTTGGACCTGCCTACTCTTGGACCTGCCTACTCTTGGACTTGCCTACTCCTGGACTTGCCTACTCCTGGACTTGCCTACTCTTGGACTTGCCTACTCCTGGACTTGCCTACTCTTGGACTTGCCTACTCTTGGCCTTGCCTACTCTTGGACTTGCCTACTTTTGGACCGGCCTACTCTTGGACTGGCCTATTATGGTTTTCCCTCTCTTCTCCCTTCTTTGTTTTATGTGTAGGAATAGATGTTGAGTGTAATAACCCATAAATAAAGCCGGTGTGATTGAAGGCTGGGCTTGGTGTGCTTCAGGCCGTTACAATACCATAGGAGGAGAGTTTTGTGAGCAGAGTGGGGTGCCAGACCGTATCGAAGGCACGTGATATGTCAAGGTAGACAGCTCTAATTTCCGGTTTGGCATTGAGGACCTCCATCCATTGTTGAGACAGCAGAAGCAGCATGTCCAGAGTACAATGACCTGGTCTGAATCCAAATTGATGATCAGAGATCAAGCCATTGGAGAAGAGGAAGGATTTGATAGCCAATGCAATGATGGATTCCATGACTTTGCTGATAATTGGGAGCAGGCTGATTGGTCTGTCGTTGCAAGGATCTGTTTTTGCACCTTTTTGTGTAAAGCGGTCATGTTGGCTGATTTCTAAGCTGATGGCAGATGACCTTGAGCAAATGAGAGGGTGAATAGGATAGAGGGAGGGTGTGAAAGAGCGACAGAGCAGGATTTTAGGACCCGTGGGCTGATGCAGTCTGGTCCAGTTGCAGAATCTGTTTCGAGGTTTGACAGAAACTTCTCCACGTTGTCAGGAGAGAAGGACACAGAGTTCAGGAGCAGCTGGGTATGACGGGGTACGGTGGGTACAGAGAGAGATTGGTTTGGAACAAAAGATTTTGGGCCCAACGCAGAGTTGAGGCATTCGGCTTTGTCATGTGCGGTGTCAATTGTGTAGCCATTTGAGGTAAGGGAGGCGATGGAGGGGGAACAAACACCAGAAACAGATTTGATCAGATGCCACCAGGATTTGGAAGAAGGAGACAGGTTTGAGAGTTCAGTCTTGAGAGTAAAATTTTCAGATTTTCAAAATTTCAAATTTTCAGAGGACTATAGCTGGAAAGTCCTGTGAATGACCTCTTTGTCAGATTTGCCAGTGCAACCCAGTGGAATAGTGAACCCATCCTTGGATGTGCTTTGGGCTGGTGGCTCACCCTCACCCGACAGCATTTTTTAACACAAATGCATCATTCGATTTAACTTCTTCTATTTTTTTTGCTTGTTTTACTTGTGCAGAGATCCAAATGACATAAAAAGGACGGCATGCCACCTTTCCTGGTCTCCTGATGGCAGTGACAAGTTGGCAGTAGCTTATAGCAAATTAGGGATTCAGGGAACTCCGTTTGAGATGTCCTTGGACTCGTATATCTGGGATATTGGTGAGTCTTTAATGATTGAGGTGGGTGGACACTTATCCAACAAAGATATTATAGTTTTGTATTTTAAATTAATTTTCTGAAAGTTGTAGAATTCGTTTTTCACTTGGAAGTAGTTGTGGGATACGATGTGTAAATAAAGGTGGAAAAGGTCTGATTTAATGCAATTTAATTCCAGGTTATAAGGCAATAAAAGGTGAAAATTTTGAAAGGGGGTGTCGACTTTCGAGAGCACTGTTTATAAATATATATATATATATATATATATATATATATATATATATATATTGTTGCGGATATGGGATTTGCATCCATTCATATCCGCTTGTAAATATTCCCCTATTTCCTCAATACTTCCCAACTATCCCCAATCCCCCATTCCCTAGTCCCATTTTCTGTAAACAACACTCTGTAGACCCGACCTCCCCCTATTTCCCCCATTAAATGTCGTGCCCAGGTTCACCGCATCTCATGTAAGACAACTATAGGACATCTTGCTAGTTATTCTTAGTCTATGTCAGTTAAGGACTCGTTTCCATTAATTCTGACCCTTCGTTGCACCAGAATGTGATTGTATGGCACCGTTAGGAAGTTTAGGACCTCCCAATACCTCCCCGCAGCTCTTCCTCACGGTTCAGCAACAACAACAACAACAACAACAGCAACGGCAGCGGCGTGCACAGGGAGTGCGCGTCCTCACTCCGGCTTGGTTGGTAGGGGGGTGTTGGGAGGGCACGAGGCCTTCCCAACGAGCCGCCATCGAACATGTGCTCGACGGGGTTACCAAATAGGGGCTCCCTGTCAGCTCCTCGTCAAGGGCGGAGCCCGGTAACTCCCGCACCCAATGGAAGCGGCGGACCGGCCCCAGGGGGGCGGAGCCAACCAGCCGAGGGCGTGTCACTCCCCGCTGAGCATGCGCAGGAAGAGGGAGGTGACGTCAGATGCGCGCTGAGCTTGAAGCAAGAGAGACGTCCCTTCTGAGCGCTGTGACACCTCCCTGCATCTCTTGGACCGTGCTTGATCCTGTCACCGAGCCAAGGTGCACCTTGTGCTATCAACCTACCTGTCGATTCCTGCCATCAATCCCTGTGTAAGTCTACCTTGTTCCGTTTGTCTGTGGTCTGTCTGGGATAAGATAAGACTGTAATTAAGTGCCCATCTCTTCTGTGTCTTTACCTCACTACCTTGTAATCTACCCCCTTTTCTCCACCACTGTAATTATACCCTCCTCCGGAGGTCTTGAGAACTGTACCCCTTGCGTCGTTTCATCTATCCCAGTCGTTGTGTCCTTTCCATCATTGATTTAGCATAGCGCGATTTGGTCAACGTCTGGGTGGAATCGGGGTCTAGTCGGGGAATAACTGTTCGGTCGCGGCAATACCACCGCTCGGTAAATAACATCTAAACCGCGTCCGTAACAATATATATATTGTTACAGATACGACTTTGATGGTATGGTGGGCCGAGCGGGATGGCCGCCGTATCCGTACAAGTTACCCCGATTGCACCCGGGGTTGACTAATCGCGCTATGCTGGCTCAATAAGAAAAAGAAGACACCCGGCTGGATTATAATGACACAATACGACACCAGGGGTTCAGTTCTCAAGACCTCCGGAGGAGGTTATATTCGTGCGGAAGGTCAGATTACAGGGACGAGAGGTACATCATAGGAAGACAGGCACTTAGACACACTCTTATATTAACCCCGGACAGACGACAGACACACGGGACAAAATGCTGACTCACACGGGGGTTGATGAAAAGGAAAGGCAGGTCGCGATGGCTCAAGGTGCACTCTTGGCTCAAGGCAGAATCGACTCGGTCCGGTCCAGAGATGCGGGGAGGTATCGTCGCGCTGGGGGTGGCGGTGGCTTCTCTCTCCAGTCTCCAAGCTGAGGCGCATCTGACGTCACGTCCGGCAAGCGGCTGCGTATATCCGGCGGGGAGTGACACGCCCTCGGCTCGTTAGCTCCGCCTCGTGGAATCGGCACGTTGCTTCTCATTGGGTGCGTGCGGGGGGGGTTACTGGCTCCGCCCCCGACGAGGAGCTGACAGCCAGCCCCTTCGGGGTAACCCCGTGGAGCGCATGGTCTGGAGCTAATCGAGCCGGTGTGAGGACGCATCCTCCCCCGCTCCGCCGCCATCCCCTCTGTTGTTGTTGTAATTGTTGTTGTAGTTGTTGTTATTGTTGTTGTTTGGGGAAGAAGATGGGAGGAGGTATGGGAAGGTCCTAAACTCACTACTGGTGCCATATAATCACATTCTGGTGCAACGAAGAGTCATAATTAATGGAAACGAGGCCTTAACTGACATAGATTAAGAATAACTAGGAAGATGTCCGAAAGTTGTCTACGTGTGGTGCGGTGGACCTGGGCACGACATTTAATGGGGGAATAAGGGGAAGGTCGGCTCTACTGATTGTTATTTACATGCAATGGGACTAGGGAATGGGGGACTGGGGAAAGTTGGGGAGTATTGGAAAAAATAGGGGAATATTTACAAGCGGATATGGAGGCCAAATTCCATATTCGCAACATTGCACCCTTCTCTACCCTCGGGGCGTCCCGACCCGATAAATTTTTACCTACTTTAGTGTGGCACGCAATGTAGTTCCCTCTACTATTAACTCTACCCTGAGTGCGACAGTTTTACAGATATTCACAAATGAGTAAATATGTCCCCCTGCGACGTTGCACCCTTCTCCTCACAGAAACACACCCACAGGATAACCGAATCCGGAAAGAATTCTCAAACTAAACATACAGCCGGTAGGGAGCATTATTTACAAGACTATGCTGCTATTTACACTACGATCCAGGACCTGTTTTTGGAGGAACACATGCAGATGTTATGCATAGAGAGAGCGCGCTTGCCAACATCGATACACCAACCCACGAGTGCTCTGTGGCCGACGGCCTTTAATAACGTGCAGAGCACCCTTCCCGAGCATCAACAGCACCACCCCACCACCAATCGGTGCAGTCACCATTGTTCATTGGAATAAAAATAAATTCGACAACCCCTAACCCTGCAGGTGTCTCTTGCTCTTCTTGTGGTGCACTTGGTGGTGTTAACTATTAGTGGTTCACCTGTATGGCATAGGTGCCACGTTGATCCATAGGTCCATCCCCGGGTGGTGCTTGGCCGCAAACGAACTGCGGTCCATTGTGGGTGGCCACAAACATTGCGGTCCATATGGTGTATCGATCCAAGCAGCAAGCAGCGAAAGTGCAGGCCCACAACTGCGAAGCCAGCACCTCTCTCTCCTCTCTCTCTACCCCAAAGCCAGATCCTCGGAGGTGGGAGACAAAAGAAGAAACAAGTGAGTAAGGTGGTAAGGGCGCAAAAGTGCACGCAATGTAAGGTGATGCACACTGGGGGCACATGGGAACCAGGTGAGACAGGTACGTTCCTATCGTACGCCCCCCCCCCCCACCAGGTAACCTACATGGCCCCTCCCTTACCCCTTACTGTATCCACAAAACACAACACTACCCATAAACATCTACTTTACAAATCGACAAACATCCCTACTGTCTTCCCCGTTCCTCCCATAAACCAAATTCGTCTTCTCTCCCTCCTAACCAATCAAATTTGCCATTTTCAACTCTCATCAAAATTTGCCATCTCCAACTGCACATCAAAATTTGCCATCACCAATTCATCATCAGTCCCTCCTAAGGAGGGAGAGATGGAATCACCCCAATGTCTCATCCACGTCGTGATGCGTCTCACAATCCACACAGCAATTCATCTCCTGCAACAAACAAAGAAAACACAGGTGTGGAGTCATCATCATCACCACAGGTAAGTGGCTGCGTATGGTGCGACAGGTTCATCAATCCTAACTATCTCCTAAATGACTTTAACAACTTTACACTACCCGGGGTCTCTCTCCGGCCAAACCATTGGCCCTCTTACACTATGGGTTCTAAAAACCAATTCCCATTGGCCAAACTGTGGTGCTCTTCAATTTGGGGTCTCACTCCCCCGATTCATCTCCCGGTGCCCTCGTACAATTTCTGGGCTGCGACGTGTACCTCTCCCAGTGGGTCTACCCACCTGCACACCTCCACCACTGCAGTTGCCTCCGAGCTTACCTGCTCCTTACCCTAACCTAACTACCAGGGGAAGGCCCTCTGGCTCTCTCCCCACTCCGTGCCCTCTCTGGCACTGGGCTGCCCGATCCACACCCGGGATCCTCAGGCACCCACTCACAACTACCGGCTCCCAGAGCCCACCTGCGGCCTCACCTGGCCGACATCCTCACAGTGGTGGAGTGCCCAACCAACTACACACACTAACAGGCTACACGCCCAGCCATTTCCACAACACTAATGCACCCATTCACAACACCATTCTGCAACCGCACCACAAATGCCAATATCCAACCACAATTTACCTGCACCCTCTACCTAACACTTACACTACCCGCCCCGGGTGCTCGTGAAAGGGGTCCACTCTTCCCCCATCCACACCTTCGCACCATGCACACCACTCCGTACCACTCACTCCAACTCTCTCCACACACCTGTACCTGCACACCTGTGCTCTCACACCTGGTGCCACCTGCACCCTTCTCTCCCCAAGCGCATTCGCGCTGATCCACACACTCACTACTCATACACTGCTCCACACACCTGTCCAGTTGCACACCTGTGCAATCACACCTGTTCAATTCTCACAAACACGGCATCATCTCAGCTAACTACTCCCTTCTGAAACTTGCGCTTCCCAGTCGTCCCTTTAAACTATTGCGCTCCCACGTCATTATCATCCATACTAATCTACCTGCGTCCCCACTACAGGTATCAGTCACTAACTAAACTTAACGTCACCTAATGTCAATCTTCGCTAGATCCCTACACACCATATCCTAACCCACCCGGGCTAGTTTTCACTGCCATACACCCCATAAGCTATTGCTCCTTTGCCCCACTGTCAGTTGTTCTACTCCCAGCGTCAACTCCTCTATACCACCTTGCAATTTTACAGTCCCCTTTCTCACCTCTTTCTCCATGCGCTCCTTACAGTGCCTCACCTCCTCGCGCACTCCTCCGACCTCCTCACTCACTCCTCTTCTGATCTCCTCTCCCATCACTTGCATCTCCTGCCCAGATGCCACCCTCATCTGCTCCATTTCCTCCCTGTGAGCATCCAGTTTGGTTTCTACCCCTATTCTGACCCCCTCTATCTGCTGCTCCATTTGTTTAACTTCCCTTTCCGCTTGGTCCCTCATGTCCCTCAATTTGCCTTCCATACTGTTTTCTAACCCCTCTAACCCATTTTTCACTCCCTCTATCTGATTCTCCTGGGCAGCCATTCTATTTTCTACCCCCATTAACCCATTTTTCACTTCTTTTATCCCGTTGTCTAACCCCTCAATTTGATTCCCTAGTCGTTCCCCCATTCTGTTTTCCATTTTCTCCATTTCCCTGGCTCTTTTTTCGTTGTCGCTCTTCGACTCTGCCATGTATTCGCTAAACCGTGCCATGAACTGCTGCATGTCAAACGGCTGCATGTTAAAGCCCGCTGATACAGCCGGCTCGGCTACCGCGCGCTCGTGCGAGGCGCCTTTTTGCGCGCCCGCTACTTCGTGCGTGACGGCGCTATTTTGCGAACCTGCCGCCCTCACTGCTTCGCTCTCCTCTTGTCCCTCAATTTGGTCCTGGACCGACCCTGCTTCACTCTCCCCTACCGGACCCCAGCCGTCTTGATCCGCCATAGCGCGACTTTCAAAATTCGAGTTTCGTAAAACAAATTCGAAATTTCGCCGTTATACTTTCGTCGAGCGCAGTACCCGCGCTCCGGATCGATTTTGTCGAGCGCCGTACGCGCTCCGGATCGATTTTGTCGAGCGCAGTACGCGCTCCGGATCGATTTTCCCTCCCAAAATTTGGGCCTAACTAATTTAGTCCCGGGTCCGAATCTCACTCCTCGACACCAATTGTTACAGATACGACTTTGATGGTATGGTGGGCCGAGCGGGATGGCCGCCGTATCCGTACAAGTTACCCCGATTGCACCCGGGGTTGACTAATCGCGCTATGCTGGCTCAATAAGAAAAAGAAGACACCCGGCTGGATTATAATGACACAATACGACACCAGGGGTTCAGTTCTCAAGACCTCCGGAGGAGGTTATATTCGTGCGGAAGGTCAGATTACAGGGACGAGAGGTACATCATAGGAAGACAGGCACTTAGACACACTCTTATATTAACCCCGGACAGACGACAGACACACGGGACAAAATGCTGACTCACACGGGGGTTGATGAAAAGGAAAGGCAGGTCGCGATGGCTCAAGGTGCACTCTTGGCTCAAGGCAGAATCGACTCGGTCCGGTCCAGAGATGCGGGGAGGTATCGTCGCGCTGGGGGTGGCGGTGGCTTCTCTCTCCAGTCTCCAAGCTGAGGCGCATCTGACGTCACGTCCGGCAAGCGGCTGCGTATATCCGGCGGGGAGTGACACGCCCTCGGCTCGTTAGCTCCGCCTCGTGGAATCGGCACGTTGCTTCTCATTGGGTGCGTGCGGGGGGGGTTACTGGCTCCGCCCCCGACGAGGAGCTGACAGCCAGCCCCTTCGGGGTAACCCCGTGGAGCGCATGGTCTGGAGCTAATCGAGCCGGTGTGAGGACGCATCCTCCCCCGCTCCGCCGCCATCCCCTCTGTTGTTGTTGTAATTGTTGTTGTAGTTGTTGTTATTGTTGTTGTTTGGGGAAGAAGATGGGAGGAGGTATGGGAAGGTCCTAAACTCACTACTGGTGCCATATAATCACATTCTGGTGCAACGAAGAGTCATAATTAATGGAAACGAGGCCTTAACTGACATAGATTAAGAATAACTAGGAAGATGTCCGAAAGTTGTCTACGTGTGGTGCGGTGGACCTGGGCACGACATTTAATGGGGGAATAAGGGGAAGGTCGGCTCTACTGATTGTTATTTACATGCAATGGGACTAGGGAATGGGGGACTGGGGAAAGTTGGGGAGTATTGGAAAAAATAGGGGAATATTTACAAGCGGATATGGAGGCCAAATTCCATATTCGCAACAATATATATATATATATATATATATATATATATATATATATATATATATATATATATATATATATGTATGTATGTATGTATGTATATATATATATATATATATATATATATATATATATATATATATATATATATATATATATATATATATACTGTATATTGTTACGGTCCGCGGTTAAGGATGTTATTTGCCGAGCGGAGGCACCACGGCCGAACAGTTTTTCCCCGACTAAACCCGATTCACCCAGACGTTGGCCGTATCGCGCCACAGCTATTCAATCAGGGAAAAGACAAAGACGACGGATGTGAAGAAAAGGAATAAAAAGACGA
Source organism: Myxine glutinosa (assembly GCF_964187855.1). Classification (NCBI taxonomy): domain Eukaryota; kingdom Metazoa; phylum Chordata; class Myxini; order Myxiniformes; family Myxinidae; genus Myxine; species Myxine glutinosa. The sequence continues at coordinate 85,494,223 of NC_136263.1, read as the reverse complement.
AACCAAGGTTGAAAATACTACTAAATTTATTTACTATTTACAGGCTCAAAATAACCAAGGAGAAGGAAAGATAAGAAAATAATATACAGCTTTTAGAGACACAGGGAAAATACTAGCTTATACAGACTTAATTACCTACCCAGGACAGAACAAACAAAACAAACTCACGTACGCAAATGGGGAACTTGCAGGCAGGAATGGCTGGAAGGAGAGGAAAGTCCAATGGGTCCGGCAGCACGATCCGCGCGTTGGGCAGCCGCCGTTTCTTCGCGGCCCTGCTCCAAACTGCCGTCCAGGCCCCAAACGGCTGTCGAGTCTTGTTGCTGCTGTAGACGCTGCTGCTGGCGAGCAAGGTGACGAATAGCAGGCTTTGTGCTTCCCTTGATGATCTACTGCTTTTGGACCTCACAACTCAGCTCTTGTCATAGCTCGTCTCTCTTCTCAGCTCATCTGCCTTTGCACCTCACCACGCAGCTCAGCTCAGCCTTGGACCTTTTTGCAACTCTCTCTTCTGACGACCCTTGTGCGCCTTTATCACGCCTCCGGCGATTAAGCCGCCGGCCTTCAGGACACGCCCCTCGGTGTGCTCACCTCGGCCATGGTTGGTCGCGTGACCCTCTGGCTCCGCCCTTGATGACGACGGGTGGGCACGCCTTTCTTCCCCGACCCTGCCTCGTGGCCAATGGCGGCTTTGGAGGGGATGTAATTGACAAATTGAGGCTTGGCCATTACGAAAGGGGAAATGGAGGTTTTTGGGAATGGGAATGAAGGGAATCTATCTCTTTTACTTGGTGCAATGGAGTGTCATGTTACTGGAAGACAAGGCCTTACTCTAAAACACATAATAAAGATATAAGCTACTGAACAAGGGTCTTATAGTGTCCTGCAATGTGGTGTTTCATGGAATTAACTACCGGGACGCCCTTTTTACCTTTACACAACTCTGGAGGCAGGAGGGGCCATATCCAACCAATGTTACACAACAATTTACCACAATACAATACACACAATCAAAAAAAAATGCAATCCTCATATCCGCAACACTGCACCCTCCTCCTCTTAGGCACATCCCGGGCCTATAACTTTAATTTAGTGTGACACGTAGGTGTAGTTCCCTCTACTTTTAACCTGACCCTGAGTGCGACAGTTTTAAAACATAGATAAATATGTCCCGCTGCTCCATTGCACCCTGCCTAACAGACTCACGCCCACAGTTAACCGAATTGCGGAATGGTCTTCAAACTATACACTGACGGTGGGGAGCATTATTTACAATTGACACTACTTTTATTTCCAAAACTAACCCAGGACCTGTGATTGTTCTTTCTGGGGGGGAGACAGTCTGCTCTGCATCGACGCACCATGAAAGCACCCAAAACGCACCAACACACCCTCAAGCACCAATCGGTGCACAGTCATCATTGTTCAATGAATAAAATTAATCGACAACCACTAACCCTGCAGGTGGTCTCTTGCTCTTCGGCTCCCTCTGCTGGCTATTATTATTTCTTCCAGTTGTTGTCTTTTTCCTTTGCTGGCGGCCTATTTGTGGAAATAAAATGCACCCAACGTGTCCATTTTTATTTATTTTATTTATGGCCCACAGGGCCGACTAGTGTGGTTCACCTGTGGGGCATCGGTGCCCTGTGGCCAAGGTCCGCCAGCAAGATTTCGGGCCTTCATGACCGCTTCCAGCAGAGGGGCCATGCCCCAACCCATGGGGTCCATAAGTGGTGCTCGGCCACAGACATGTGGTCCATAATGTGGTGCATCGATGCAGACAGCTGGTTCTGGGAGTTCCGGGTGCACAATGGCCGACTCACGCACGCTCCCCTCGGCGCACAGGTCCTCATGTGGGAGACAAAAGGGGATAAAGACAGATGAGCGAGGGGTAAGGTCACAAGGGTACACATCAAACAAGGCAATGCAAGGCGAAATGCGTACGGAGAGCGAAGTGAGAAAGCTCGTCCCTACCGTACGTCACCCCCCCTGTCACCTACACTACCCTTGCCCTTACCCCATATTTACAAAATCTACACATTTACAAATTCGTCGCTACCGTCACATCTTCCCCTTATTTCCCCTATACCAAATTCGTCTCCACAATCCCTCTATCCAAAATTTGCCATCACCGAATTCGTCATCAATCCTCATAAGGAGGAAGAGATGGAACATCAAGCACAATGTCACACCCACGTCATGATGCGTCTCACATTCCAAACATTTGCATCAAAAATAATAAAACATGGCACGGTGTGGAGTTACGTCACCTCAGGTGAGTGGATGTAGATGGTGCGAGGAGACTTCAATCCTAACTATCCTCTAAATGACTAACACACTTTGCACTACCCGGGGTCTCTCCCTGCCAATCCGTTGGCCAACTTACACTATGGGTTCTAAAAACCAATTCCCATTGACCAAACTGTGGTGCTTCTCAATTTGGGGTCTCACTCCCCCGATTCATCTCCCGGTGCCCTTGCACAATTTCAGGACTGGGCCGTGTAGCTCTCCCAGCAGGTCTACCCACCTGCACACCTCCACCACTGCAGTTGCCACCCGAGCTTACCTAGCTCCTCACCCTAACCTATCTAACTGGGGAAGGCCCCTCCTGGCTCTGTCACCCCACTCGGTGCCCTCTGGCACTGGGCTACCCCGGGTCCATCCTCCGGATCCTCGGGCCCCATCCACAACAACTACCGGCTCCCAGAGCCCACCTGCGGCCTCACCTGGCCGACATCCTCACAGTGGTGGAGTGCCCAAACCAACTACACACACTAACAGGCTACACGCCCAGCCATTTCCACAACACTAATGCACCCATCCAAATACCATTCTTCCACCACGCACCACAGATGCCAATATCCAACCACAATTTCCCTGTACCCTCTACCTAACACTTACACTACCCGACCCGGGTATTCGTGATGGGGGTCCACTCTTCCCCCATTCACACCTTCGCACCATCCACTCCACTCCACAATTTCCACCATACTCACTCCACTACCATCCATTCCAATACTCCATATATTCCATACCTTTTTATTCCATACACTGCTCCATACCCCTGTTCAGTTGCACACCTGTGCAATCACACCTGTTCACCATACACACGGCATCATCTAATCTACCTGGTGCCCTGCTAACTTAGTGCTCCCCGTCTTCCCTTTAAACTAAGCACATACCACGTCATTATCATCCACACTTCCCTCTCTGCATCCCCACTACAGGTGTCATTGTCACTACCTAATCTTAACGTCACCTAAGGTCATCTTCTAGGTCCCTACACATTATCCAAACCCTCCCGGGCTAGTTTTCACTGCCATAAACCCCATAAACTAGTGCTCCTTTGCCCCCGTTGTGAGGGATGACAGAGTTGCCATCCCACCACCATGGGGACGTTCCACTACCAATTTTGCACATCAAATTTCAACAAATCAAAAATTTGCCAATCACTACCCATCATCTGCCAATCATTACTGCCAATCCTTTGCCAATCATCAAATTTTGCCTTTTTCTAATTTTGGGTCCAGACCACTATCCTCATCATTACAGTCCACTCACTAGTGCCTCTCGGTGCGCCAATTCACTTCCACAGCCCGGCTTCGTAAAGCCGAGCAATGAATGCGGGTTGTTTGGTGCCGGCGGCTGGATGCATCCGGCACTCGGTGCAGGGAAGGACGCTTACCCGGGCCGAGATCCCACGCACCACCTCGGCACGGAGCCATCCCATGGCCCGATCTCGACCTGCCGGAACGCCTCAACAAAAAGGGGTCGCCATGACGACCCTTCCTATCGGGCTGCCCGTTCCGCCTAGCGGAGCACGGATGCGGCCGTTCCAAGCGCGGCCCAGCGTGGATCACGTACGGCGGTCCTTTCGAACCCGCCGTTCGGATCCCCGCTGGTCCTCGCGGCCCACGAAGCTGCCCGACGCGCACCGAGGGTCCGATTCGGCTAAATGTCGTTCTAACCGCTAACCTGGTTACCGTCGATGCCTCACTTGCATGCTTACACGCATACGCTACCCCTTTCACCCTCACTGAGCTCGATGCTCCAATGCCGCCCGTACACCCCGCATACTTCGTCATTGCATTCGTTCTTTCGCTCACAGACTTGGTCACAAACCTGACCACCGAACACCTTGGCACACACTCGTCGTTCGCACACCTCACCAACACACCTCTTCGCGCCCCCTTCTCGGTCACCTCCTCTGTGACAATCACAGGTGTGCTCTCACTCGCACACCCAACCACGTGCCTCACTACTAATTACAGCGTGCATTCCCATACACGCTCTACCATTCCAGGTGTGCTTCCTTCCATTCCAGGTGTACATCCTCTCTCACCTGTCACAACCAACTCACGCTCCGTGTCACTCTCACTACTTTCACCACCACTCTTGACAGCGCACTCACCCTTACTCTCGACAGTGCACTCTTTCCTCATGCACCTGTCCGTTACACACCTTTCTCGCGCACACTCTTGCGCACACTCTCCCGTTACACCCTCTGTAACACTCACCACAGGTGTGCATTCTTCCTTACTTTTGACAGCGCACTCTTTCCCCATGCACCCATCCGTTACACACCTTTCTCGCGCACACTCTCCCGCTACATCCTCTGTAACACTCACCACAGGCGTGCATGCTTCCGTTACATCCTCTGTAACACTCCTCACTACGCGCTTCCATGTGCTCCCTCGCACACGCGCTACGACCGACTCACTCTCGACAGCACCCTCACTCCTCGGCGCGCACTTTTTCCTCACACACCCCAGAGTCGGACATTCTCGCACACCTCCTCCTTCGCACACCGTACCTGTCGCACACTTCACCAACGGCCTCTCACGAACACCCGGATCCAAATCAACCCCCAAGCCGACTGAAGGTTTCCTCACATCATGTACATTTCCACGTATATCGCCACTCACCTTGGCACCTCGTCTCCGCACCTCCTTCACCACCTGCAAACTCTTTATTTGGTTAGTGAGCACACCATTATGAGTTGAGCACCGACCTTGTACATATTCCATCACCTCCTCCTGTATTTCTCTCTTAGTTTCTGTCCGTCTCTTCTTAATTTCACGCACCTCTTCTTCCACTTCCTCTAATTTTTCCTTTACCTCCTTCATCTCCCGGTGCGTCTCCTCAAGTTCGTCCTCTAAGGCTATTTTGACCATTTCTATGTGCGTCCTCACCTGCCGGTCCTTCGTCTCCATTACCTCTGTCACCTCGTCCAACCTCGTTGTCAGTCCCTCACGTACCATCTGACATTGCCTCTGTGTCGCTATGAAGTCGTCCTTGATGTCTCTTTGTGTCGATTTTAACCCTCCTAGTACCGCAGTGTTCCTTTGAACCTGCTCCGTTAGTTCTTTTTGTCCCTCCGTCAGCTGTTCCACCTCCTCCGTCAGATCTTCTATGCCCCCTTGTAACCTAGCCGTTCCATTTCTCACCTCTTTCTCCATACGCTTTTCACCTCGCTTTACCTCCTCGCGTACCCCCGAGACCTCCTCACTTACTATCTCACCCCTCACCCCCGATACCTCGTCGTATCTCCTCTTTCATCTCCTCCTTCATCTCCTCCCTCTCTTTTGTAGATGCCACCCTCATCTGTCCCAATTCATCCCTCTGAGCATCCAGTTTGGTTTCTACCCCGATTTTCACCTCCTCTATCTGCTCTCCCATTTGTTTAATTTCTCGGGCAGATTGCTCCCTTATCTCCCGCAATTTGTCTTCCATCCTATTTTCTAACCCCATTAACACATTTTCACCCCCTCTATCTGATTCTCCTGGGCAGCCATTCTATTTTCCACCCCCGTTAACCCATGTTTCACCCCCTCTATCCCATTGTCTAATCCCTCAAATTTCTTGTCTAAACCCTCAAATTTCTTGTCTAAACCCTCAAATTTAGCTTCTAGCCGTTCCCCCATTTCTCCCATTTTGCCCCCCATACTGTTTTTCAAACCTCCAATTTGGTCTCCCATTCGGCCCTCCAATCGCTCACCCTGAGCATCCATTTTTGCCATCATTTGAATCATAAAGACTTGCATGTACTCTGGCATCTCTGGCTCGGCTGCCGCGACCACGTGCGCAGCGCAGTTTGGTGCTGCTACGGTCACGGGCACGGCAAAATTTGGTGCCGCTACAACCACGTGCGCGATGGCTCCATTTTGTGCGCCTGATACCTGCTCAACCACATTGCCAATGTTCTCCTCTACTTCGTCCCTCTGATCCTGGGTTACTCCTAACCCCTCCTCTAGCTCACCCACCTGCATCCGATCGCCTTGACCAGCCATGGCGCGATTTCAAAGTTCGGGTTTTTTAAAACAAAACAAATTTTGGTACTTTGTAATTTTGAGCGCGTTAAACGCTTCAGGTCCGAATCCGACACTTCTGACACCAATTGTTACGGTCCGCGGTTAAGGATGTTGTTTGCCGAGCGGAGGCGCCGCGGCCGAACAGTTTTTCCCCGACTAAACCCGATTCACCCAGACGTTGGCCGTATCGCGCCACAGCTATTCAATCAGGGAAAAGACAAAGACGACAGATGTGAAGAAAAGGAATAAAAAGACGAAACCAAGGTTGAAAATACTACTAAATTTATTTACTATTTACAGGCTCAAAATAACCAAGGAGAAGGAAAGATAAGAAAATAATATACAGAAGCTTTTAGAGACACAGGGAAAATACTAGCTTATACAGACTTAATTACCTACCCAGGACAGAACAAACAAAACAAACTCACGTACGCAAATGGGGAACTTGCAGGCAGGAATGGCTGGAAGGAGAGGAAAGTCCAATGGGTCCGGCAGCACGATCCGCGCGTTGGGCAGCCGCCGTTTCTTCGCGGCCCTGCTCCAAACTGCCGTCCAGGCCCCAAACGGCTGTCGAGTCTTGTTGCTGCTGTAGACACTGCTGCTGGCGAGCAAGGTGACGAATAGCAGGCTTTGTGCTTCCCTGGATGATCTTCTGCTTTTGGACCTCACAACTCAGCTCTTGTCATAGCTCATCAATCTTCTCAGCTCATCTGCCTTTGCACCTCACCACGCAGCTCAGCTCAGCCTTGGACCATTTTGCAACTCTCTCTTCTGACGACCCTTGCGCGCCTTTATCACGCCTCCGGCGATTAAGCCGCCGGCCTTCAGGCCACGCCCCTCGGTGTGCTCACCTCGGCCATGGTTGGTCACGCGACCCTCTGGCTCCGCCCTTGATGACGACGGGCGGGCACGCCTTTCTTCCCCGACCCTGCCTCGTGGCCAATGGCGGCTTTGGAGGGGATAAAAAAAAAAAAAAAACCCACCTTTAGAGGCCATTTTTCCCCGCAAGCGGGGGTTGGCCTTTTTCGGGAACTGTGGTTGTTGTTGTTTTTCGGTCCCCTTTTTGAAGCAATGTTTTACGGCCGGATGCCCTTCCTGACGCCAACCCTTTTTGCCGACTTTAACGACAAGCAGGGAATTACCAGTGAACTGGTACTCAATTTGCCGACCTCGGAAGGATGACAGGCTGAGTCAACCCCCCTGGCGTTAATTCAGCGATTGACCGGGATTCGAACCCAGGATCCTGGGATCCTAAGCCGGCACCCTAGCCGCTAGCCCAACACCAGATATATATATATATATATTTATTTATTTATATATATATATATATATATATATATATATATATATATATATATATATATATATATATATATATATATTGTTACAGACGCGGTTTTAGATGTTAGTTTACCGAGCGGTTTGGTATTACCGCGTCCGCACAGTTACTCCCCGATTAGAACCCTATCCCGCCCGATTCCACTCGACGTTGACTAAATCGCGCTATGCTAAATCAATGAAGAAAAGGACACAACGGCTGGGATAAATGCAACGACACAAGGGGTACAGTTCTCAAGACCTCGGAGGGGGATATAATATTGGTGATGCAGAAACGGGTAGATTACACGGTAAGAGGTAAAGCACAGCAAGATGGGCACTTAGACACAGTCTTATCTTAATCCCGACAGACCACAGACAAACGGGACAAGACTGACTTACACAGGGATTGATGGCAAGGAAGGGCAGGCAGTCGATAGCTCAAGGTGCACCTTGGCTCAGGGGCAGAATCAAACGCGGTCCGGTCCAGAGATGCGGGGAGGTATTCAGCGCTTGGAGGTGGCGACTTCTCTCTCCAAGCTGGGGGCGCATCTGACGTCACCTCCCTCTTCCTGCGCATGTCCAGCGGGGAGTGACACGCCCTCGGCTCGTTGTCTCCGCCCCAGATGGAATCGGTCCGCCGTTTCTATTGGGTGCGGGGGGGTTACCGGGCTCCGCCCTTGACGAGGGGCTGACAGCGAGCCCCTGCGTGGTAACCCCGTCGGAGCACATGTTCAATGGCGGCTAACCAAGCCGGAGTGAGGACGCACACTCCCCGCGCCGCCGCCGCTGTTGTTGTAGTTGTTGTTGTACCATGAGGAAGAGCTGCGGGGAGGTATTGGGAGGTCCTAAACTTTCTAACGGTGCCATACAATCACATTCTGGTGCAACGAAGAGTCAGAATTAATGGAAACGAGTCCTTAACTGACATAGACTAAGAATAACTAGCAAGATGTCCTATAGTTGTCTACGTGAGATGCGGTGAACCTGGGTGCGACATTTAATGGGGGAAAAAGGGGGAGGTCGGGGCTACAGAGTGTTGTTTACAGAAAATGGGACTAGGGAATGGGGGATTGGGGATAGTTGGGAAGTATTGGGGAAATAGGGGAATATTTACAAGCGGATATGGATGGAGGCCAAATCCCATATCCGCAACATTGCACCCTTCTCTACCTCGGGGCGACCCGACCCGATAAATCTTTACTTACTTTAGTGTGGCACTCAGATGTAGTTCCCTCTACTATTAACTCAACCCTGAGTGCGACAGTTTTACAGATGTTCACAAATGAGCAAATATGTCCCCCTGCGACGTTGCACCCTTCTCCTCACAGAAACACACCCACAGGATAACCGAATCGCAGAAAGAATCCTCAAACTAAACATACAGCCGGTAGGGAGCATTATTTACACAAGACTACACTGATATTTACACTACGATCCAGGACCTGTTTTTGGAGGAACACATGCAGATGTTATGCATAGAGAGAGCACGCATGCCAGCATCGATACACCAACCCACGAGTGCCCTGTGGCCTTACGGCCTTTAATAATGTTCAGAGCACCCCATCCAAGCACCAAAAGCACCACCCCATCATGTACAGTCAGCACCATCCGGTGCACCAATAAAGTGTTCAATAATCACCGGTGGTGTCGCAGCCGGCCGATGTTCTGCCGCTGGTCTTGCGTTGGAGCCCACTTGGTGTTCTGGCTTCCTTCAAAAATAAAGAAAGGCGCCAACCGCGTCCATTTCTAAATTGTGGCCATCAGGGGGGCCAACGATAAGTGGTTCACCTGTATGGCATAGGTGCCACGTTGACCCAGAGGTCCATCAACGGGTGGTGCTTGGCCGCAAAAGAACTGCGGTCCATGGTGGGCGGCCACAAAAATTGTGGTCCATATGGTGTATCGATCCAGGCAGCAAGCAGCGAAAGTACAGGCCCACAACTGCGGAGCCAGCACCTCTCTCTCCTCTCTCTCTGCCCCAAAGCCAGATCCTCGGAGGTGGGAGACAAAAAAAAGAAGACAAGTGAGTAAGGTGGTTAGGGCGCAAAAGTGCACGCAATATAAGGTAATGCACACTGGGGGCACATGGGAACCAGGTGAGACAGGTACGTTCCTACCGTACGCCCCCCCCCCCACCAGGTAACCTACATTGCCCCTCCCTTACCCCTTACTGTATCCACAAAACACAACACTACCCATAAACATCTACTTTACACATCAACAAACGTCCCTACTGTCTTCCCCGTTCCTCCCATAAACCAAATTCGTCTTCTCTCCCTCCTAACCAATCAAATTTGCCATTTCCAACTCATCAAAATTTGCCATCTCCAACTCAACATCAAAATTTGCCATCACCAATTCATCATCAGTCCCTCCTAAGGAGGGAGAGATGGAATCACCCCAATGTCTCATCCACGTCGTGATGCGTCTCACAAATCCACACAGCAATTCTCATTTCCTGCAACACAAAACAAAGGAAACACAGGTGTGGAGTCATCATCATCACCTCAGGTAAGTGGCTGCGTATGGTGCGACAGGTTCATCAATCCTAACTATTTCCTAAATGACTTTAACAACTTTACATTACCCGGGGTCTTTCCCTGCCAATCCATTGGCCCTCTTACACTATGGGTTCTAAAAACCAATTCCCATTGACCAAACTGTGGTGCTTTTCAATTTGGGGTCTCACTCCCCCGATTCATCTCCCGGTGCCCTCGCACAATTTCTGGGCTGTGACGTGTAGCTCTCCCAGCAGGTCTACCCACCTGCACACCTCCACCACTGCAGTTGCCACCCGAGCTTACCTAGCTCCTCACCCTAACCTAACTAACTGGGGAAGGCCCTCTCCTGGCTCTGTCACCCCCTGGTGCCCTCTGGCACTGGGCTACCCGGGTCCGTCCTCCGGATCCTCGGGCCCCATCCACAACTACCGGCTCCCAGAGCCCACCTGCGGCCTCACCTGGCCGACATCCTCACAGTGGTGGAGTGCCCAAACCAACTACACACACTAACAGGCTACACGCCCAGCCATTTCCACAACACTAATGCCCCCACCCACAATACCATTCTGCAACCGCACCACAAATGCCAATATCCAACCACAATTTACCTATACCCTCTACCTAACACTTACACTACCCGCCCCGGGTACTCGTGAAAGGGGTCCACTCTTCCCCCATCCACACCTTCGCACCATGCACACCACTCCGTACCACTTACTCCAACTCTCTCCACACCACTCATTCTCTGCTCCATGTATTCCACACACCTGTACCTGCACACCTGTGCTCTCACACCTGGTGCCACCTGCACCCTTCTCTCCCTAAGCGCATTCGCGCTGATCCACAACACTCACTACTCATACACTGCTCTACACTGCTCCACACACCTGTCCAGTTCTCACCTGTGCAATCACACCTGTTCAATTCTCAACCACACGGCATCATCTCATCTAACTATTCCCCTCTGAAACTTGCGCTTCCCAGTCGTCCCTTTAAACTATTGCGCTCCCACGTCATTATCATCCATACTAATCTACCTGCGTCCCCACTACAGGTATCAGTCACTAACTAATCTTAGCGTCACCTAATGTCATCTTCGCTAGATCCCTACACACAATATAACCTAACCCACCCGGGCTAGTTTTCACTGCCATACACCCCATAAACTATAGCTCCTTTGCCCCACTTTTGTGAGGGATGACAGAGTTGCCATCCCACCACATCGGGCATCTCCCACTACCAATTTTGCACATCAAATTTCAACAAATCAAAAATTTGCCAATCACTACTCATCATCTGCCAATCATTACTGCCAATCCTTTGCCAATCATCAAATTTTGTTTTTTTCTAATTTTGGGTCCAAAACACTAACCTCATCACCCGTCTACTTATTACATCCTCTCGGTGCGCCAATTCCCTTCTAAAGCTCGGCTTCGTACAGCCGAGCAATGAATACGGGTTGTTTTGTGCCAGCGGCTGGATACGTCCCGCATTCGTGGCAGGGACGGGGGCTTACCCGGGCCGAGATCCCACGCACCACCTCGACGTGGAGCCATCCAATGTCCCGATCTCGACCTGCCGGCACGTCTCAATAGAAAGTGGTCGCCATGACGACCCTTCCTATTGGGCTGCCCGCTCCGCCTAGTGGAGCCCGGACGCGGCCGTTCCAAGCGAGGCACAGCGTGGATCGTGTACGGCGGTTCTTTCGAAACCGCCGTGGTTCGGATCCCCGCTGGTCCTCGCGGCACGCGAAGCTGCCCGACGCGCACCGAGGGCCCGATTCGGCTATAAGTCGCTCTAACCGCTAACCCGGTTATCGTCGATGCCTCACCTGGATGCTTACAAGCATACGCTACCCCTTTCTTGCTCATACATCCAGCTGTTCCCATGCTCCTCGTCGTACCTTCTCTTACACACCTCGGTACACTCATTCCACTCACAGACTTGGTCACACACCTGACCACCGAACACCTTGGCACACATTCGTCGCTCGCACACCTCACCAACACACCTCTTCGCGCCCCCTCCTCGGTCACCTCCTCTGTGACAATCACAGGTGTGCTCTCACCCGCACACCCAACCACGTGCCTCACTACCAATTCCAGCGTGCATTCCCACTCACGCTCTACCATTCCAGGTGTGCATCCTTCCATTCCAGGTGTACATCCTCGCTCACCTGTCACATCTAACTCACGCTCCGTGCCACTCTCACTACTCTCACCACCCCTCTTGACAACGCACTCACCCTTACTCTCGACAGCGCACTCTTTCCTCATGCACCTGTCCGTTACACACCTTTCTCGCGCACACTCTCCCGTTACACCCTCTGTAACACTCACCACAGGTGTACACTCTTCCTTACTTTCGACAGCGCACTCTTTCCCCATGCACCTGTCCGTTACACACCTTTCTCGCGCACACTCTCCCGTTACATCCTCTGTAACACTCACCACAGGCGTGCATTCTCCCTTTACACCCTCCGTAACACTCCTCACTACGCGCTTCCATGTGCTCCCTCGCACACGCGCTTCGACCAACTCACTCTTGACGGCACACTCACTCCTTGGCTTGCACTTTTTCCTCACACACCCCAGAGTCGGACTTTCTCGCACACCTCCTCTTTCGCACACCAGACCTGTCGCACACTTCACCAACGGCCTCTCACGAACACCCGGGTCCATCTCGACCCCCAAGCTTCTTAAATCACCTGGCGCATCATACGCACGACCATATTGGTCACCACTTACACCGGGTCCTCTTCCTCTTCGCTTCTCCTCCATCACCTGCGAATCCCTCATCCGGTTAATGAGCACATCATCACGATCCGAACACAGACTTTGGACCAATTCTTTTACTTCCTCTTTTATCTCTTTCTTATCCCCTCTCCGTCGCTTCTTAATTTCGCTCACCCCTTCTTCCACTTCTTCTAATTTCTGCTTCACCTCTTTTATTTCCCGGTACGTCTCCTCAAGTTCGTCCTCTAAGGCTACCTTGACCGTTTCCATGTGCGTCCTCACCTGCCGGTCCTTCGTCTCCATTACCTCTGTCACCTCGTCCAACCTCGTTGTCAGTCCCTCACGTACCATCTGACATTCCCCCTTCGTCGCTATCAAGTCGTATTTTAGTTCTTTCTGTGTCGCTTTTAACCCTCCTAGTACCGCAGTGTTCCTTTGTACCTGCTCCACTAACTCAGTCTGTCCCACCGTCAGCTGTTCCACCTCCTGCGTCAGGTCCTCTATGCCCCCTTGTAACTTTACAGTCCCCTTTCTCACCTCCTTCTTCATGTGCTCCTTACAGTGCCTCACCTCCTCGCGCACTCCTCCGACCTCCTCACTCACACCTCTTCTGATCTCTTCTCCCATCACTTGCATCTCCTGCCCAGATGCCACTCTCATCTGCTCCATTTCCTCCCTGTGAGCATCCAACTTAGTTTCTACCCCCATTCTGACCCCCTCTATCTGCTGCCCCATTTGTTTAACTTCCCTTTCCGCTTGGTCCCTCATGTCCCTCAATTTGCCTTCCATACTGTTTTCTAACCCCTCTAACCCCTTTTGCATCCCTTCCATTTGATTCTCCTGAACGGCCATTCTGTTTTCTACCCCCATTAACCCCTCCTGTATTTCCCATAATCTATTGTCTAATCCCTCAAATTTGTTTCCTAATCCCTCTATTCTACTACCTAACCCTCCGATCTGGGCCCCCATGTCATTCCTCAATTTCTCGCTATTGGACCCCATTTCCTCCCTCATTTTCTCGCTATTGGACCCCATGTCCTCCCTCAATTTCTCGCTATTCTGGGCCATAAGGGCCTTCATTTGTATTAAAAAAAGGTTCAAATCTACCAGCGGCGCTACTACGGTCACGGGCGTGGTCGCCGTGGCCATGTGCGAGGCGCCATTTTGCGCGCCCGTAACCTCGTGCGCGACGACGCTATTTTGCGAACTTGCCACCCTCACTGCTTCGCTCTCCTCTTGTCCCTCAATTTGGTCCTGGATCGAACCTGCCTCACTCTCCTCTACCGGAACCCAGCCGTCTTGATCTGCCATAGCGCGACTTTCAAAATTCGGGTTTTTATTTTTGTAAAACACAATCAAATTTCGGTCACTTGTAATTTTGAGCGCTTTAAGCGCGCTTCGGGTCCGATCGCACTCCTCGACACCAATTGTTACAGACGCGGTTTTAGATGTTAGTTTACCGAGCGGTTTGGTATTACCGCGTCCGCACAGTTACTCCCCGATTAGAACCCTATCCCGCCCGATTCCACTCGACGTTGACTAAATCGCGCTATGCTAAATCAATGAAGGAAAGGACACAACGGCTGGGATAAATGCAACGACACAAGGGGTACAGTTCTCAAGACCTCCGGAGGAGGATATAATATTGGTGATGCAGAAACGGGTAGATTACACGGTAAGAGGTAAAGCACAGCAAGATGGGCACTTAGACACAGTCTTATCTTAATCCCGACAGACCACAGACAAACGGGACAAGACTGACTTACACAGGGATTGATGGCAAGGAAGGGCAGGCAGTCGATAGCTCAAGGTGCACCTTGGCTCAGGGGCAGAATCAAACGCGGTCCGGTCCAGAGATGCGGGGAGGTATTCAGCGCTTGGAGGTGGCGACTTCTCTCTCCAAGCTGGGGGCGCATCTGACGTCACCTCCCTCTTCCTGCGCATGTCCAGCGGGGAGTGACACGCCCTCGGCTCGTTGTCTCCGCCCCAGATGGAATCGGTCCGCCGTTTCTATTGGGTGCGGGGGGGTTACCGGGCTCCGCCCTTGACGAGGGGCTGACAGCGAGCCCCTGCGTGGTAACCCCGTCGGAGCACATGTTAAATGGCGGCTAACCAAGCCGGAGTGAGGACGCACACTCCCCGCGCCGCCGCCGCTGTTGTTGTAGTTGTTGTTGTACCATGAGGAAGAGCTGCGGGGAGGTATTGGGAGGTCCTAAACTTTCTAACGGTGCCATACAATCACATTCTGGTGCAACGAAGAGTCAGAATTAATGGAAACGAGTCCTTAACTGACATAGACTAAGAATAACTAGCAAGATGTCCTATAGTTGTCTACGTGAGATGCGGTGAACCTGGGTGCGACATTTAATGGGGGAAAAAGGGGGAGGTCGGGGCTACAGAGTGTTGTTTACAGAAAATGGGACTAGGGAATGGGGGATTGGGGATAGTTGGGAAGTATTGGGGAAATAGGGGAATATTTACAAGCGGATATGGATGGAGGCCAAATCCCATATCCGCAACAATATATATATATATATATATATATATATATATATATATATATATATATATATATATATATATATATACATACATACATATATATATATATACATACATACATATATACAGATATACATATATATATACATATATGTTTTGTCATGTGAAAAAGTAAGTACACCCCATGTAAAGCTTTTTGACTTTTTCAACATTTTTCAATATACAGCTATTTGATCTTCATTTCAATAATATTGATAGATAAAGGGGATATAATACAACAAATATCATGAAACATTTGCATTTTGTATTCCATTGTATAATTTAAATAAACATAAATGCAAAATTCGCATGTGGAAAAAGTAAGTACACCCCTTCATTTATCACCACTTCAAATACCTAAAATTAGAATCAGGTGCACCAGCTCAGGTGCAAATGATTAGAACATCGTTAGAGAGGATCTTGGAGTAACCTGTCTTATTTAAACCTCAGACATTTAGTTTGGTTTGCTCTTTGTTGTTGAAGTGTGCGGCGTCACCATGCCTAGATCAAAAGAGCTCTCTGAGGCCTTCAGAAAGAAGGTTATAGATGCCTACGAGTCTGCGAAGGGATTTATAAAGATCTCCAAACAATTTGAAATCAATCATTCGACTGTCCCGAAGATCTTCTACCAGTGGAGAAGTTTCCAAACAACTGCCAACTTGTTCAGGCCAGGCCGCCCCAGCAACTTCAGCCCGAGAGCAGACCGCAAGATGCTGAAAGAAGTCTCTAATAACCCCAGAATGTCATCACAGGACCGACAGGTAGCTCTTGCCACTGTTGATGTCAAAGTGCACGAGTCTACCATTAGAAAGAGGCTGCACAAATTTGATCTGCATGGGAGGTGTGCCAGGAGGAAACCTTTGCTGTCCAGAAAGAACATCAGGGATAGACTAAAGTTTGCCAATGAACACCAAGGCAAAGACCAGCTCTTCTGGAACAATGTGCTCTGGACAGATGAGTCAAAGGTAGAGCTATTTGGCCACAGTACCAGAAGACATGTTTGGCGAAAACCAAAGACAGAATTTAACCACAAGAACCTGATACCAACTGTAAAGTATGGTGGTGGAAATATTGTGGTTTGGGGCAGCTTCGCTGCATCAGGGCCTGGGCATCTCACCATCATCGAATCCACTATGAATTCTTCATTTTAGCAGAGGGTGCTTGAGGATAATGTGAGGCCATCTGTCGGAGAGTTGAAGCTCAACCGAAGGTGGACCTTGCAACATGACAATGACCCTAAACATACCAGTAAATCCACCAAGGAATGGCTGAAAATAAAGAAATGGAGGGTTCTGGAATGGCCAAGTCAAAGCCCGGAACTAAATCCCATCGAGATGTTGTGGGGGGATTTGAAACGAGCTGTGCATGCAAGAAATCCCTCAAACATCGCACAGCTGAAAGAATTCTGCATGGAGGAATGGGCAAAAATTTCTCCCAGTCGATGTCAGAGACTGGGAGACAGTTATATGAAACGCCTTCTTGAGGTTGTTTCTCCCATAGGGGGCAATACCACCTATTAGAGCCAAGGGTGTACTTACTTTTTCCACATGCGATATTTGCATTTGTTTATTTAAATGATACAATGGACGACAAAATGTAAATGTTTCATGATATTTGTGATATTATATCACCTTTACCTATCAATATTGTTGAAATGAAGATCAAATAGCTGTACGTTGAAATATGTTGAAAAAGTCAAAACTTTACATGGGGTGTACTTACTTTTTCACGTGACTGTATATATATACACAAAGAATCAAGTTAAGCACCCCCCCCGTTTTTTTACAACCTCGCACATTACAAGTTTGTTGTCGTCAAAACAGTGTAATATACCCATGATATTGCTATATTTTCTGGAGAAGTGATATTATGGTCACATAAAAACATAACAATCATGCCGTTTTCAATATTTTATTCTGAATAATTTAAGGTGAAATTTTTTGGGAATTTTAGGCATATTTTCACCTCAATTTAAGTATGGAGCTATAGGTCCATCACGGACAGTGTGGATGACGTTTATGTTTTCTAACGTACAGTCATTGTTCTGAGAAGACCTCTAGCGATCTTTGCGTCAATAACGTGTGTAGGACCCACGTGATCGGATCACTGACTCAACCAATCACTTTTTTTCACTTTGATCACTCAATTTCATCAATGGATAATTGCTAATGTCATACCAATCATTATTTGATCTCACATACCTTAGAATATATGCCAATGTATACATATACACAAAGAATATATATTAGGGGGTGCTTACCTTAATTCGTTGTGTAGGGGTGCTTAACTTAATTCTTTGTGTATATATGACTGTATAAAGTAATTTCTTATATATATATATATATATATATATATATATATATATATATATATATATATATATATATATACATACATACATAACAGTAAAAAGCCCGTCAACTATTATGGATTTGAACAGTTTATTCGACGTTGCAGCCTCTGAGCGTGCCAAAGTCGAAAGCCTCAGCCTTGTGTCAGGTGTGCTTATATCTTCTTTGTTTAGTATTCATCATAGATATGCAAATGAACACTCGTTTTACTCTCTGTACGTTGCACACCATGTGCAGCGAATTTCACCACCCTCTGTCTTTAATTTTTTTTTTTTTAACGCTCTGTACACCGCCCTTGAGGCTTCATTTGCAAGCCACTGTCTCCAATTCCAATTCCAACAGAAGGGATATTATTACTCCTTTATGGAAAATGTTTTTCGAATTTGTTTTATCCTCAAAAATTGACCAGTAAACAGACATTCATGTCTAAAGATTGGCCTTTAAAACCTACCCTTATGAAGGGGTACATCACCCCTGTTTTGTCACCTCCCCCCATCACCCCCATTTTAACCCTTGTTCTGTACAAACACACAAACTGACATTGTGTTTTATATGGTCGATACACAATTTCAAAACACATCTGGCCACAAGTGTTCCTCCCATTTTTTATTTGTTCCTATATATATTCATATACATACAGTGTATACAGTGTGTACTGTGTGTGTGTGTACTGTATAGTACTGGATTTGTGTGTGTGTGTGTGTGTGTTTAACAAAATTAACGTAGTCAAGTACTCCTTTGACAACTTATGTATAGTCCTGGATTTAATGATTGGGAAAATGCAAAACTATAATACAAATTATATTTACTACCTTGGGCCTTAAATACATAACAATGCAAACACATTTTACTATAAGCATCATGCTGTTGTGGCTGACGTGTTGGTCATTGTTACTTGAAGCTAAAGGCTACCTATTTTGACAGAGAATCCATTAATACCTGAGATGAGCCTCAAGCCTGCTTCTGCTCTCCTCTGCCTCGAATTTAACCCAAAAGACTCACAGACCTTGGTTGGAGGATGCTACAATGGCCAGCTTGGTGGGTGCTCTGGAAATATTTGTTTCATGTTTACTGTTTGCTGAATTTTAACAGTTGTGCTGCAATAACTTATCAGCAGGAATTACTATTCATCGAAATTGTCGACTCTCAATAATTTTAATATTATGAACCAGAAATCATTCAAGTTGGCGAGAATTATTTCTTGTTGGAGCTTTCGCTTTCACTGTATACTGCAATTAAAACCCACAGCCTAACATTTCTTCCCATAACTCTTATGTCTCTTATGTCATCAACATTTGCAGTGATCTCCACTCGTGCCAATAATTTTATTTCCTGTGATCCTTTTATTGTCTCTGCCACCGACGGTGGACTGAAGTTACGTTTTCACCCCTGTTTCTTTGTCTGTCTGTCCAAACAGGAAACTTACTGTTTTTAAGGACATCATAAAGAACACAAACCACAGGCATGAATAGCCAATATAATGTGTTAAATAAGGTGGTGTAAAAGACGCTACATCAACAGCAGTGAACTTCCAATTTTTTTTTCTATGACATTTAAAATCTTTATTTCATTTCAATTGAACTATATACTTGAACATTATTTTTTTTTAAATAACCACCTTTAGAGGCCATTTTTCCCCGCAAAGCGGGGGTTGGCCTTTTTCGGGAACCGTGGTTGTTGTTGTTTTTTGGTCCCCTTTTTGAAGCAATGTTTTACGGCCGGATGCCCTTCCTGATGCCAACCCTTTTTGCCGCCTTTAACGACAAACAGGGAATTACCAGTGAACTGGTACTCAACATTGTAGAACATTGTAGAACACAATTCGCCTTTTGTCACTTTCAAAACCCTTCCGTTTAGCTGTATTTGGATAAAACATCATGGCATTTTAGATCATCTCAACCAATCAAATTTGCTGCTCCTAGATCACGCCCATGTCGTTTTTTCCCAAGACTGTGTGGAAAGGTGTTCTATGAACTCTCTAGTTTGCAAAGGCAGTTGGAAAATAGTTTTGCAAATTTAATACTGCCATGTGTGTGTGTGTGTGTGTGCGACCCAGTTATTGGACAGCACACAATGTCCTGCCTTTGTCCAAGTATTGATATCTGCTGCATCAGTGTGTATGCTTTAACAGTCCTGTGCCTTATCAGCACCAATCTCAGAGGGAAGGTGTGACCCAAATGTGAATGGGGTTCTGCCTTATTGGGGTTCTTCAGCACGTTGTGGCCACCCCTCCGCACACCTGACTGAATTAACAGGGCACCAAATCTGAGACTTTCTTTAATAATAACCTTTTAGTTGTGTGGTGACACAAATCTGTGTCCCATGACAGCTATTTCCATGCAAATTATAATGAGCATGTTTCCCTTGCCAAATACATCGATGAGGTAACATATATACAAGGTAACATATCTTGTATATATGTTATACAAGATTGTTATACAAGAAAATACCTCCCCCACCCCCCCTTCCCGTGCCTCCTCCCTCCAAGCCCTCTCCCTCCCACAGATCTCCCGATGTCCCTGTTCTCTGCTGTTGTACTTGTGTGCTTCCCTCTCTCTCCTATCCCCATCTGGTCTCCCGCTCCCTTTATTGTATGTTTTATGTGTCAGTTTGTCTTTTTGTGATTAATGTTAGCTCTTACACGAGCCTCGATCTTGTATACAAGAAAAAAAATGCTTGTTAAAATTCGCTGTTTTTTGTGTAATTATAACCACAGAGATCGAGAATGATTTCCAGTATGATTATTGTTTTATATTCGTGATTTTGTTGGTTTCAGCATACTGGGACACACGAAATGGCAGCAGGCCTGTGGATACAACTCCAATTGAGCAAAGCCATCGAGAGCCAGCTTTTAAAGTCATCTGGAATCAGTCAAAGAGTAACACAGAGTGTTTCTCTGCATCATATGATGGACAGGTTTTTGAGTTGGAGCATGTGTAACAAAATAAATACCCACAGCGCAGATGCTTGCAATACGTTAAGCAAATGCATGATGTCCTTACAGGTGTTGTGGTGGGATGTCCGCAAACTGAATGAGCCGGTAGACACATTGGTGTTGGACATGTCAAAGAAAGGGAACCTAGAAAATGCCTTGAGAGCAGTTTCTCTGGCATATGCACCGACTATGGTATGCAGAAACTGATCTTACATATTATTTAAATCTAGGATTCTCCTTTGTACACGGACTATGAACTGAATCCCCATTTATCAAACTATATTTCATTTTTGTTCTTAGCCATCAAACTTCATGGTGGGGACTGAGGAAGGTTTGGTAGTTGCTGGAAACCGAAACGCCAAAACACAAGCGGAGAAATTAGTTCGCACCTACGCAGCCCACCATGGACCTGTCTATGCCCTGCAGAGAAATTTCTTCGACCCCAAAATGTTCCTCACTGTGGGTGACTGGAGAGCTTGTGTATGGAACGAGAACTTTGATCAATCAGCTGTAATGTCAACCGAGTGAGTGATCTGTGCTGTCTTTCCATGTCCTTACCTGTAATGGTGTACAAGGATCTATATAATAATAGCGTAAGGACTCGACTTTGTTATCCCTTTTACACCGCACCCAGTGACCCGATGCCCACGGCACTAATGGATTTACGATCTACGAACCGCGCTCTTTGTTTATCACGTACAGCCATACTCGAAAAATCTGAATTAGCCGACGTTGGGGCCCAAAAGCATCCGATTAACTGCCGATATGACGCCATCTTACGACTCCATCGTATTGGCGTCTGCTGGGCGAAGGCGAAGCAAGCCGTCCACTGATTGGACAGGCGAAGGCGAAAGCAAGCCGTCCACTGAGTGGACAATCCAGAGCATGCATTTGTGCCGGTGTCGGCGATCGTTATTCATATACGCACTCTTCATTCTCATCTTTCTTCGTAACTCTTACTCGGACAAGCAAATCCCCTATGCCATCCATAATGGTACACTCTATCCATACACCACATCCTCCCTTCCATGGATGTTCCACGGGTTTCGGCTAGTTGATAAATAAATCCATAGCCTAACATAGAAATAGAAAAATCGAGGCTGCCCTGTTTGCCATTTCTGTTTGAGCACATCACTCAGAATACGAGGAATTGTAGGTTTAAATCTTATTTCTCTGTTCATTTATCAATTATATACTCACATAATTGTAATTCATGTAAATAGCAATGATATCTACAAATTTCCTTGTCCCGTATTATTTTTCACCTCCATAAGTGTGTAAGCACTTATTTATTCTTTATTTATTTTATTATTACTTATTTCTAAGTTTTAAATTGTTCATATTGCTGAGTACAGTATTTTTTTGTTCTGGATTTTTTTGGCTAAGCAACAGGCTTAATGATCACAACTTAGCGGGCGAACAGTTAAATGCATTTTTTTTTTTTGCACTTATTGTTACTTTTGGGGCAACACATGCAATTTTCTTGCATTTCACAGGTTATTTTCGTTGATCAAAGGCATCAGTTAATTAGTTAAAGTTAAATATTGTAAATTAAATATTTGCATTTGTCAATTAATTAAATATAAATGTTAAATAGTTCCTCTGTTTTATCTGAAGTGGTTTTTGAATCCTGTGACTCTCACTATTTACAAATACATTAATTAAATGCAATCAACTTTAGGGTTGAAATCCCGATAGTGGGGCAGATTTGTGTAAATATCCATAAGGATTGTGGGTTTTGTGGTAAAAGCACCAAAATTGGCATATATGATAAGGACCTACTAATTGATTTTAGATATAGTACCAAGCAGGATTTTTTCCGAGAAGCCCATAAAGTGGAAAAATCCAAAATGGCCGCCGGCCGATTCGAAATATCTGTTAATTGTCATATCTTTATGAATAGTCAACGCAGAAACCTGAATGAAGTGTCTTTTTATATGTTTCTGTACATGACGAATCCAATGGAACCATTATTTGCTTTGAAAAATGCATATAAATCAATATAATGGTCAATTTCAGGTTGAAATTCAAGATCGCAACCATTCGATTTGTCGATATCTAGCAAATGTCATATTATACACAGTAATTCATATCACACCATGGATGAAGTGTATTTTATATATTAGACAGTATACATATTTCAGCCACAGTCGCACCATCAATAAAAAAAACAATAACATGGTTGTGATTTGTGTCATGCGGCACCCATACCGAGTGTCATATCTTCCCCAAAATATGTATATCGTATGAATATGTCTTTCCAAACAGGAGGAATACAATGATACCCTCACCTCATTGCATCATCGTTTGGTTTAGATTGTCCATCGTGCCTTGCAGGATCTTGTAGTAATTAGGTGTGGGAAAACGAAATAGGTTATTGTCGTTATTGAAGGAACTGCGCTCCAACGCGAGTCGAAAGAATTGACGCGACCAAAGACGGAATTCGTCCGAGTTGCTTTATTGAAACAAAACAGCTCAGGTATTCTGACAAGCCCGTTTTTCGGGCAACAATATATATATACACATTTATGTCGGGAAGTTTGCCGGCAAAAGCTATACCGGGCATGCCCGGGTATCAAGGGCGAGCCTTGGAAAGGCGAGTCTGGACCTGCCCGGGCGTGTTTGGCTGCGGCCTGGCAAGTCGAGGCTGGGCGTGCCCGGGCGCTCTGGGCGAGCACTGGAAAGGCGATAGCGGGCATGCCCGGACGCTCTGGGCGAGCCCTGGAAAGGCGATAGCGGGCATGCCCGGACGCTCTGGGCGAGCCCTGGAAAGGCGAGAACGGGCATGCCCGGGAAAGACGAGACCGGGCATGCCCGGGAGGTTCGGGCGTGCCCAGGAACAGTGAGTCCGGGCATGCCCGGGAGAGGCGCGTCTGGCCGTGTTCTGGCCGGTGCAAGGCGATTATGTACATCCAGCGGTAACCGCTACATTATAATATTAATGTTTTTTTCGTTGTAGGTGACTGAACAGAAGTGACTGAAATCATGTCGACACGCAAGAAGTGCAAGCTTGTTCATAGAGAGACATTAAGATCACCTGCGGCCACAAACGAACCTATTGACTGGAGTCTTTGTGCTTTATGCCAGGAACGTTCAGACAAACCATTGAACTGTCCAGCCAAATCAAAACGTCCCGACGTCGGTGCTGGATATCATACTCTCGGTGATAACTTGAACAGTTTTCTCAATTTGGACAGCCAGCCATTAGGGTAGCGTGGGGCAAGACGCCCCCATTAAGCAAGATTGCTGATATCTGCTCCTGTTGCAGCTATAGAGAACTAAAAGTAAATGCAAACAATAAGGACACATTAGCGCTACATAATAGCACAAGCACACCAAGATAGAAAAAAACGAAAAAGAACAAGAAGTGAAATTTTTTTTTTTGGCCTCTTTGCCCCATGCCGGAGGTAAAACGCCCACCAGGTTGAGGCAAAACGCTTACTGTGGGCGTGTTGCCCCTGAGAAGTGAGCGTTTTGCCCCTTACTTCCGAATTACATAAAAAGAAGATAATACTAACGTCTGACTAGAAAAACATAGTCTCCTACATAGAGGAAATTTCACTGTAAATACAAAATGTCATGAATTGTGACTTGGTCAAATTCAAACAGTCATGGGCACATGTCAGTCCGAGACATCCTACTCGCAGTTTGGGCACAGGAACTGGGCCAGTCCTGGCGTACATTGTTCATGTGCCCAATGAAGGCACAACTGGCACTGCACCCACACCTCCCTGGGTCTGGCACGGCTGTACTCCTCACAGCATATAAGACAAGGCCAGTCTTCCTCCTCACTCGAAGCCTGTCGAGCACCTTTTGTGGCCATGACTTTCCCGGGCTTTTGAACAGTTGTCAGCCCTGTCTCATCCATGTTCCACACTCTTGAAGGGGTGTAGTCTTCAGCTGTCAAACACTCCTTGAAGAGGTCAAAGAAACCCTGGACCCTGGGTTTATTGAAGCCCACAACACGCGCTATGCTGGTTGCTTGAGGCTGCCTGAGGGTGAGGTCGTGACGGGAGAGAAAGTTCTGGACCCAGTCCTTTCCTGCCATCCGGGACTCTCTGTTGAAAGGGTGGCTAATTTGAGCCTTCTCAGCAACATCAAACGCTAGACGCTGCATGTCCCGCATCCTCAGACCGTACAGTCGCCTCTGCATCTCCGTTACATGTGCTTTCAGCTGCGCGTCGATCTCAGGAGGAAGGGCGTTCTTATATCTCCCAAAATTCAGCACACCAGGTGCTGCTACTTGCTGGTCTCTGTGCCTTCGTAGGGTAGGCCTACGTGCCGGAACACCAAAGTCCTTGCTGGCACGAATGAGTGGAAGTCCCTTGCTCACTGCTGTCAAGGCTGCAGACAAGTTGCTTTGGCCATAATTGCCCCTCTCTGTCTTCCTTTTGTATGTTCTCACCATCATGTATCTGTTGACAAGTGTTTAAAAATGATTCAGTCTCTAAATCATAATTTCTTTTATTCATAACTTAGCGGAATATATTCAAATGATAGTCACTTTTACTAGCATAGCAGAGAGAGAGAGAGAGAGAGAGAGACACACAGAGAGACACAGAAAGAGAGAGAGAGAGAGAGAGAGAGAGAGAGAGAGAAAGAGAGACATGCAGTACTCTAGCATTTCAAGTCAAGTCGGTATTACATTCAGTGGAATGAGGGGCACATTAGGCGTCTTGCCCCAACATCCCAGTGGGCGTTTGACCCCCAATCTGTTACAAATCTTATCTTTGGAAATCTGACTTAAAGCAAGGGAGGCAACTAGTTTAGTCTGGCATCAACAGATAGCTAACAGATCCCTATAACAAGAAAAAGTAGAGACGTTCTGTTTCTTCTGCTATTTAGATGATGGTACTGAACAAATGAAGTATGAAATTTACAACAAACAGGACGAAAACAAAGAAAAACATCTGAGAAATGTACCGCTTTCTCTGCCTATGTCGCCGTCGTGGCGGGAAAGGATGTTTGCGGAAGGAAGCTCGCAAGGCATCATGGGGCTCGTTGTATCACGTGGTTTAGTATATATTGTGGGTAGGCGTTTGACCCCTACTGGGCCTCTTGCCCCACCCTACCCTACCTATCGACATAAGTAGGCTTGATGAAGGAGACGGTATTGGACACACACTGGCACGCAATCATGCCCAATGGCATGCATCATGCCGCTTGAAGTGCTGTGCCAGTCGTCTCGCCAGAGTTGAACTAGCTTCACTTCCAACTGCATGTACCAATACCCCTGAAGAAATACCATACATGTTAAGGCAGGCTGAACACAGAGATTCTCCAGAAGATTCAAAATGCTTCTTCTGCGATGAATCTGGAACGGAGATGGCGCCTCTGCATGAAGCGATGACACCAAAACGAACACATAGGGTTAGGCAATGTGCACTAAAAATACAGGATCAAAGGTTGATTGCGAAAATCAGTCCTCGTGACCTTGTGGCCCAGGAAGCGAAGTACCACTCAAATTGCCTTGTCAAATTATACAATGCCAGCAGCAGGAAGACAGAAGATGGTGTAAAGGAGAATATCGACCTAACATCTCATGGTATAGCATTAGTGGAACTTATGGGATACATAGAGGACACGAAACTCGGCAACAAGGCCATTGCACCAGTCTTCAAATTGACGGACCTTTTACAGCTATACACTGACCAGACTGTACATTGCCTGTCAAACCCGTGACGGAGACTTGGACAATTTCTTCCAGCATGAGAATCATGCCTACCCTCCGTCATTGTCGCAGCTGGGAAAACTAAGGTTTGGGTCGAAGTCTGATCTTGTTGAATGTCTGGAAAGGTGCTGCACATCATGTGGGGATGCTCCATTAGTTGATGTCATCATATTGGATGGTGCTGCAATCATCAACATGCTCAAGCCCATTGGCATCAAAACGTTCCAAGAATATGCTACACAGGTATTTCTGCCTTATGTCAAAGCACAGCTGCGCAACGTGATGTGAATTGACATAATTTGGGATGTGTACCTGGAAGAGAGTCTGAAGACCACTGTGAGAGAGAATTGAGGAAAAGGTGTTCGGCGGCGTGTTGCACCATCCAACATGATCCCAGGAAATTGGCAAGAGTTCTTGAGATTGGCAGACAACAAGACAGAACTATTCGACTTCTTGGCACACCAGGTAAGCTTTCAGTATTTCACTGGCTTTAAAAAAAACCATATACATGTAGAATCGATTGTAAACTACACAATATCAATGACATGAAATTTAATCTAGCTTCTTTTCTTTGCCAATTTAGGTTGTAGAACATCTTTTTGCGGAAAAGGATGTGTATACAACATGTGGTCAGAATGTGCTCTGCACGAGAGTTCACCAGGACATCTCATCTCTAGCACCATGTACGCATGAGGAGGCAGACACACGGATGCTCCTTCATACAGTTTATGCAGCAAGGAGAGGGTATCGCCGAATCATGTTGCGTACTGTGGATACAGACATGCTCGTCCTGGCAGTGTCTACTGTGGCACGCCTTGAAAACACTGAAATTTGGGTTGCTTTTGGCACTGGAAAGCACCTGAGGTACATTCCTGCCCACGATATCACCACTGAGCTTGGTAGTGAGAAGGCACGTGCACTTCCTATGTTTCACGCCTTCACTGGTTGTGATACGGTGTCGTCATTCACTGGTCGGGGGAAAAAGACTGCGTTCGACACATGGAAGTCCTTCACTGAAGTGACACCAGTATTCTATACCTTGCTAACGGACCCGACATCGCTCAATGATTGCATGTCTGTGCTCGAGAAGTATGTCGTCCTGTTGTACGACCGCACATGCACAGAATCTAACGTTGATTCAGCTAGGAAACACATCTTCACTACAAAAGCGAGGTCCATCGACACCATACCACCCACCAGAGGAGCACTGTTACAGCTAACAAAGCGGGCAGTATACCAAGGTGGACATGTGTGGGGACAGGCACTTGTCCGTTGTCCAGTACTTCCATCACCAGAGACATGTGGTTGGCAGAAGAGTGCCACACAGGGTTGGCAACCATTATGGACGGTATTACCAGAGGCAGTGGCATCTTGTTCCGAGTTGCTCAGGTGTGGGTGCCAGAAAGGTTGTAGGGGACTATGCAAGTGTGTTAGAGCTGCTCTTAAATGTACATCACTCTGTCGTTGCAGTGGTAATTGTGACCACAATGAGAGCAACTAATAGTTGTTTCAATGTAACATAAACATCCACACTCGAGAAAAACCATATATATTTTCGCACTGAGGGAAATGTTTCAGCCAGAGTGTACTTATGAAGTACTACTTAATATCTAAACCCAATGTCCAACATGTCATAATCAACACAGAAGTGTGAATATGTTTAAGGCTCGACGCTGGGTAAATATTCTATAAATGAACCAGCAGAAACTTGAAAAGTGCAAAATTCATGGTGTTGTTCAAAGTAATCGGCAACAATGTAATGATGTATGGTATGGGAAGTGTTATTTAATGTATAATGCATAGATTATATATGCATTGGATACAAATGTGTAGATCTATATAATATGTCACTTAGTTTGTGTGGTATTTTTTCCTCCATCTTAATATGATTTAGAATTTGCAACTCGTAGTATAAATGATAAAGTAAAGTCGACTGTTTATGTATCTGGTCGATATCATAGAACTTGGCATTGCCATTGGTCACTATGAATTCAGCTTTTCTTAATTAGTGGTGCCATTTTGTCTGACATATGTGAATAAATCTACAACATACTTCATCCATGGTGTGATATGAATTACTGTGTATAATATGACATTTGCTAGATATCGACAAATCGAATGGTGGTGATCTTGAATTTCAACCTGAAATTGACCATTATATTGATTTATATGCATTTTTCAAAGCAAACTAGAACGGGCACTCGGTAGAGCGCATACCTTTGCCATTGCATGCATTGCAATTTGCATGCATTGCATTGCTACGCTAGTGTAATTACGCTCATTGCTAGCTTGCTAGTCATTACGCTCATTACGAAAAATACGATTTTGACCTTTTCGTGACCTTGACCTTGACCTTTGACCCGATTGCTCCCAAAATCTAATCAAATGTGTCCCGTATAATAACCAATCATCCCACCAAATTTCATGCAATTCGGTTGAATACTTTTTGAGTTATGCGAATAACATACACACACACACACACACACAGACATACAAATAAATACACAGCGATCAAAACATAACCTTCCGCTTTTGCGAAGGTAATAATGGTTCCATTGGATTCGTCATGTACAGAAACATACAAAACGACACTTCATTCAGGTTTCTGCGTTGACTATTCATAAAGATATGACAATTAACAGATATTTCGAATCGGCCGGCGGCCATTTTGGATTTTTCCACTTTATGGGCTTCTCGGAAAAAATCCTGCTTAGTACTATATCTAAAATCAATTAGTAGGTCCTTAACATCATATATGCCAATTTTGGTGCTTTTACCACAAAACCCACAATCATTTCACAAATCTGCCCCACTACGAAGCAGCTACATGCTGTCATCCTAGTGTTTCACAGGCAGGGTGATTCATCAGTGTGCCAACTCTTGCATGGATGGTAAACTGGTGCCCATCTCCTGGCATTAGTTGGTGGGTGTTACAGATCCCATGGTGTCCTTCACGAAGAGTAGGCGAGCCACCGCCAGCACCATGGCCAAATTCCAAATTCCTGCCATTACGACTGCTGGGAGAGGGATGGCAATCTGTTGGAACATTACCCTGGCCTAGAAACTGCTTTGGCAAAACCATCGTTCCTTTAACACAGAGTATGGTACATTGGATCAGAAACTTTAATCATCTTTCAGGTTTCAAATCTGTGTTTGAGTCTCGGCTCGACTACGAACTACTTTATCAGTCCTTCACAGGCAGATTGTTGCATCCTACTATTAATTTGCAATTGGTCACTGGCTTTGACACCAATACAATTTTTTTATTTCGGATCCTAGCCATAAAAAAAGCTACTTATGTCGAACAAACAGTTTCAAATGGAGCACCTTGCCGCCATTAGAGCATTTAAGTTGCATCAAATGTGTCAATAAATGTGAATTGTTTCTGCCAGCTTGATGGCAGAAGACGCCATTTTGCTTTTTGCTTCCTCCACCCCTATTCCTGTTTAGAATCCCATGTGGGCACGCGCAACTTGCTAGTCACGATAACATGTGTTTTCATGTGGATAAACGTTAATCTAGCATTATCTGGTTAACATTAATGATCCTACGGTGTCTTTTGACAAAGGGTAGGTGAGTTATTGCAGGCCATCGATCCATATTCTAAATTCCTGCCAGCTTCAGTCAAATTTCTGACCTGGAAAACCAGTTCATAAATGATTTGGGCCAAGCATACAGGCCAACATCCTATTAATGGGGGAATAATGTGAGGAGAGAGTACCTTTTAATTCTGCAGGTACGCCTTTTGCCAAGCAAATGTGGCTTGTTACGGGTTCCACACCGATCCCCTGGTCTCGGTAAACCTCCGAACCCTGAGAGGAACCCCGGCAGAAAAATATGTTATTCTCTGTGTTAGAAATCAATAGTGAAACCACACCAATGATTATAAATGAACAAATAATATATTGAAAATCACACAGGCATAACAGTACAACAAATGGCAATTAAGAGTGCACTCTATATACCATCAATAAAGTCAAATAACTCACTGCTCCCAGCGAGTGAAAAGGACACTCCTCAATGTCTCTATAACATTTTCCAGCCATTTTCCAGAACGATATCCAGTCGAAGCCCGAATCTTGCTCTCCAGTCGATATTCGAATCGCGTACAGTTGACAATAGGGATCGCCCCGCTGAAACTGTACAACGACCCTTCAGAGGGGCACCTTCACCGCTCACTCAGCGAACTGCAACGTAATTGGAGACGAAGCGGTCGCACACACACATCCCCGACAAACGGTAGGATGTTGGGGTGAAGATGACACGAGGCAAAACTTTTGTAGGTGTCCGAAGCGCGGGGTTCAAATTGGCCGACGGCTCTTACTGGAGCCGATGCAACTAGGCAAGGATTCGTCGAAATCTCAGCGCCCAAATCTGACAACGCAGATTTTCCACTCCAGCGATAATTCCTATCGCCGCATGTCCCTTCAAGGAACTCAAAATTCCCTCGCAACTTTCGGTAGACCAGCCTCGCTATGGAGCCTGGACGTCACGCGTCTTCTCCAACTTTGCTCGTGCCGCCTCCTCCTCTTCACCTCCTTTTTCTTCCGGTTCGGTTTCCTGTATCATTTTACATTAACCTTTTAAACTTTAGATAGCTGTTCCTGAATAATAAACCTTTTGAGAATAATAATAATACATCATATCAGAAACATGACAAGTGGGTGAAAACCACAACAGCGGAAGTGACGAATCCGTAACAGGCTGCACAACAAAGGTGAACACATCATCGATGATTTGTCAATCAACTACAGTGTGTATGTATGTATATACTGTATGTATGTATATATATATATATATATATATATATATATATATATATATATACATACATACATACATACATACATACATACATACATACATACATACATATATATATATATATATATATATATATATATATATATATATATATATATATATATATGTATATTGTTGCGGTTTTTGAACCCTCACTTGTAAATATCACATTAAAGGTTAAAGGTAGCACCCTTAGTTAGGCCACAGCAACACGTAGGCCACCATAGGAACTCAGTTATTTCATTATTATGTGTTTAGATAAGGCCGTGTTTCCAATAGTTGAATATGCGTTGCATCAATCAAATAAGGAGTAGGCCCTTTTGTTCAGTTTGCGACCTCCCTCTCCAAGCGACGCCATTACGCACCTCTGCCAGCCGCAGCCGCCTCAGCGCTCGCTCAAGCCGCCATTGACCATGCGGTCCGCTCGAGGAAGAAGGGGGCGGAACGCCAAGGACAAGGTGTGGCTTGTCAACGAGCCGTCAAATGCGTGGCCGGTAAGCCCCCACCAGCCAACCAGGGCTGATGAAATATCACTGGCGGGCGTGGCTTGATGAAGCGAGGAGTGATCTTGAAGCGCGATATATAAGCACGAATGCAAAGCCCTTTCACAGGACTTGTTGGGAGGACTTGTTGGAGGCACGCCTATTGTGAGGGACTGCTTTTGATACGGAGCGCACATTGGAAAAGGAGGATTCACTCGCTGGCGCTGAATGAGAACTTGAGAGAGAGGGAGCGTTATGCACGACCGTCCATCTGTTACATACGCTGAAGGACACGGGTCTCCCCCCCGCCATATGTAAGGTCCGCTTGCGTCGAACGATACGCGCGAAGCTGCCTGCTGGGTTTTCGCCCGCTGGACCGGAGACGCCTGGAGCTGGACCCCATCGCCTGGACCATCTACCTGGACCTTCCACCCTACCAGCTACAATCCCGTGTGAGTGTGTATGTTTGTCTGGGGTCGTAAGTTAAGACTGTGTAGTTAAGCCTGCCCTGTCTCCTGCTTCTTCTTCTTCTTCTTCTTCTTGTACATTCTCTCCTTTCCTCCTCTTTTTGGTTGTAAATAAATCACCTTGTTCTTTTTTGGTTTTTCCCTAATCCGATCGTATCCGTCCTTTCTTTCCATTGAGTACCTGTGGCACGATTAGGAACCGCTCAGAATCGGGTTTAGTCTTTGTTAATGGCTCGGACCGCGGATTGATAACCACTCAGCATTATCCATCATATCCGTGTTTCGAGCGGGAGTTATTCCCTTGTTTCCGGCGGGCGTTAGTACTTAGGTAGCAGTGAATCCCTAGGCCTAGCAAACCCTACCTAACGCCGTGCCGGGAAGGACGTAAGGGCTTCCCAGGACTCGGGACGGCCAGCTAAAAAGATAAAGGGATTAACCCCCCACCCCCCCCACCCCCTTGGTAAGGGGAGCGCCGACCCCCGAGATCCCTAACAATATAATATATATATATATATATACTTTTCTGCTGATATACTCATGATATGGAGGTAGTCTTTGCTTAGTGGCTTTGTTGGATCTGTGCTGCCCTTATTTAAGACCAGGTTTGAAGGAGACGTTGTCTTTTATACTATAACACTACTGCTGTGAAGAACGCTTTCAATAAATTACTGGCCACTTAATGAATACGTTAGACATCAAAGCCACCCAAAATTGAGCTCCAATGTCAAACACAGGATTGTTGTTTCCATTCCCATTCCCAACGCAATTTTGTAACATAATCATCTACTGATGAAAATGAAAAATTCTATATTTTACTGTTTTTTTTCCTTTTTTTTCTGTATGCCTGGTGTTGGCTTAGCGGTTAGGGTGCCGGCTTGGGATCCTAGGATCCTGGGTTCGAATCCCGGTCGATTGCTGAATTAACGCCAGGGGGGTTGATTCAGCCTGCTCATCCTTCCGAGGTCGGCAAATTGAGTACCAGTTCACTGTGTGTCGCAAAAGGCGACGGACAGGGTTGATGGCAGGAAGGGCATCCGGCCATAAAACATTGCTTTAAAAAGGGGACCACGGTGCCCAAGAAAGGCCAACCCCTGCTCTGCGGGGAAAAATGGCCTCGAAAGGTGGTTCCATACGCCTGATTTTATTGTTTTATCAACTTATAATAATTTAATATTTGTAATATTAATGAAATGTTGACTCGGTTGATAAATCATTGCAATAACGCCACAGAACAAGCAAATCAGCATCTACTATATATCAATGGATGAGGTGTGTGTGTGTGTGTGTGTGTGTGTGTGTGGTTTTGTGTGTGTGTGTGGCATGCTTTTTGTGTTCTACTGGAGCTTTCTGATGTGGTGTGTGATACACCAAAATGATTGTCATGATCTCCTGCGTTGATTAGGTTAATTAACTACAAATACTCCTGAACAATTCCCATGTTTCAAACAGCCATCATGTTGAGGTGCATAAAGCAGCTTAATACGACCTTCAACGGCATGGCATTGATAACAATTACAAAATAAATAATAAAAACAATGATAACATTGTAACCAAGCATATATTAATTGAATGAATGATCGTTATAAGGCCATTTCCCCCGCTAGAGCGGGGGTTAGCCTTGCAGGCCCCGTGACAATCATGGTTCCCTGTTTGATGCAATGTTTTTATGGCCGGATGCCCTTCCTGACGCCAACCCTTGGTCACGCTCTTACGATGCGCAGGGATTAAAGCATATCTTAATAGCCGGCGAAGCCGGTGTTGTGAATGAACGCGTACGTATTATGTTGAAAAGCCAGATTTTGCTGGATCCCTTGAGAATTTCGAAGCTTTGACGCACCAAATCGCTCAATGGAGGCCGCCATCTTGCGGATGCGGAAGTATGCATAACAAATTGAAAAGTTCAATAGGAGTTTGTCTCACCCGTCTTTTTTTGATTCACAATCTTATGCACCTCTAATTTGTAATTAAAATACTTTAAGACCATCCTCGGCCCGCACGGGTTCTGGTTATCTTCAACGAAAATCGTCACCAAACACCGGAATCAATGAGATTCGAGCATTTGAAAAAATATTTCAAAAACCAAAGCACTCAATGGAGGCCGCCATCTTCCGGATGCGGAAGTATGCATAAAAATATTGCGAAAAAGTTCAATAGGAGTTTGTTTCACCCGTTTTGTTTGAGTCACAATCTTATGCACCTCTAATTTGTAATTAAAATACTTTAAGACCAACCTCGTTCCCCGGGCCCACACGGGCCCTGGTTATCTTCAACGAATATCGTCACCAAACACCGGAACCAATGAGATTCGAGCATTTGGAAAAATATCTCCAAAAAGCTTTTTACCACATTTCGGACGCTGAAAACGGCGTCAAATATTCTAAAATTGACAAAGAATTATTTTTTAGAATTCTCGCGGCCGTAGGGGATAGTTTTTCACGGCCGGAAATATCCGAAGTTGAGACGGAATTCAGCAAATTAATCAAGAAGGAAATTTTATAAATTTTCATCTCATCCAGAATGCAAATGGTGTCATTTTGAACTAGGTACGGTACCTACTCCACCTACCTACTACTACTAACCTACTGATGCCTTAGTGATGGGTAAAATAGTAGCAAGAGGCTTTGGCTTCGCCGGCTCATTGCGGCTTTGCAGTAGGGTACGAGTCGTGAAAGCATATATTAATTAATACTCATAATATTGTTGTGGTTTTGGGAAACCACTGAGAAGTAATGGCAACCGCCATACAGATCCCTTAGGATAGCTATTTCATAGCAGAACATTATCTTAGCCCTTTCCCTTATTTCGGGTTAGCATGTTATGCGTTGGGGGAGGGAAAGACAAGCATTATATACGTTCGTTTTTATTCCTCCTCTCATAAGGGATATGCACCAATCAGGGCCTCAGTCCATTCAAGAGAGCTAGTGGGGGCGGAGTGATGGGCTCCACCAATCGGGAGCCAGGACACCCACGAACATCTCCCCTCCCCCCCCCCCCCAACCCTCGTTGAGGGTGGACAAAAAACTCATTCTCCACGTGTTTTTTGCTCTCTTTCGCATTGGACCTATTTGGATGCACACGCGTTTGGATACCCTCTTTTTTTCCCATTGGACCTTGTTGAATACACTCGTGTTTGGATTCACTCTTCACTTTGGCTTTGTTCATTCAACACGTGTTTGCTTCTCTCTTGGCCTGGAACATCGTGCATTCAACACTTTTTTTGGCATTCCCCTCTTCACTTTGGATTCTGTAGGCCTCAGCACATACCTGCATTATCCTCTTCGCCTTGGACTTTGCTCGATTTGCACGTATTCATTGCTCTGTGCCGACTGCCGGACTCCCTCTTGGTGCATGTGTGCACGACACTCACTTGACCCTGCATGAGATCACGACGTGCCTACTTCACGTGTCCTGACACACTCACTCTGCTGTGCTGACGATCGACCTTCACCTGCCTTTCCGTGCTGCGATCGCCATTACCTGCTCGTGGGGAGAGGAGGGGGGAAGGGGAGGGGGGAAGGGGAGGGGCAGGGGGAGGGGGAAGGGGAGGGGAGGGGGGAGGAGGAGGGGTTTGGAGGGGGATGGGGGAGGGTGAGGATGAGGAGGGAGGGGGGAGGGGGAATGGGGGGAGGAGGGGAAGGGGGTGGAGGGGGAGGGGGGAGGGGGAGGGGAGGGGGAGTGGGGAAGGGGAGGGGGAGTGGGGAAGGGGAGAGGGGATGAGGGGAAGGGGCAGAGGGGGAAGGGGAAGGAGGGAGGAAGAGGAGGGGAGGAGGAGGCAGGAGATGAAGGGGAGTGGCTCACGTTTCTGAGTGAATGTGGCTCACGTTTCTGAGTTCAGTGTGATGCCGATCAGGAAGAAGAAGAAGCCATACTTCCAAATTCGTACACTTCCGGAATTGTTTGATTTATTTGTATTCAAATGTCTGGTAATTGTTTTGTATTTATTTATGTGAATGTGTACTTGTGTATTACTGTCATTAATTTTAAAACGCTTCGGCACTATCGAGCATTTTTTTTTTTTAACTCGAAAAAACCGATCTTTTTTTTCTTCCAATTTTTTGTTTGCATAAAACACTCCCAGGCACTCACTGATGAACCTCTGAAAGTTTGATGAAGATCCGTTCAGCCATCTCTGAATAAAACGCGGACATACACACAGACAACTCGCGTTTATATATAATTATATAAATCGGGATTTAAATTTAATTCAAAATTTGATCCAGACGTCTATTCTCTTTCAAACATTCAAACCGACAGAGGTAGTTCTTTATCACAGCATCTGTAGAATGACCCCTTTACTCAACTCCGTTTTGCTGTTATTTGGTGGAGCAAAAAGTCAACTGAGCTTTATAGATATTTTGATTAACAACAACAATAATAATAGCAGTATAATTTGTCAATAATAAAAACGAACGTATATAATCCTTGCCCTGGCCAAAGCACATTTGTGCTTGGTGAAAGGCAAGCTAATGCTCAATAGACCATGGGCCGTACCTAATTTTTCTGCTTAGTTTTTGAGTTTCATAGTCTCCTCCTGGGGACTACTTGAAACCATCCTTAATATATTCCTCATATGTGCCTGAACCCAAAATCAAATGTTCCCAAGCTTGAAAATTGAGTGTTACTGAGAATTTCACAAAAAAAAACAAAGAAATACATAGAAATGGTTGCTAAGGTAATTTTACCCTAGCAACGGTGACACATAGGCATTTTCTGTGGGTTTAGAGCACAGAAATGTAACAAATGGGCAGAAGAAATACTTGTAAAAGACTCCATTTATATAAACACATCCATAGGATAACATTATGTTAAATGTTGATAAGAGGGTCTTTGTAGTGTCTTACACAATGAATTACGGGAGACATCAATGGTTAAATTAGTACAGTTCATAGCGGGTAGTAAACTAGTTTGGACCACCACTGCCATCATCTTTTCACCAAACAGAATAGTTTAAAATGCAAACATCTCACAACCACGTGTTTAAATGAAGAAAAAACATACCCCTTATTTATTTTATATCTCTGTTCATCCAGTTTAATGTTTGCTTGAAAAACTTACATCCAGTACCATCCTCGCTTGTGCTCATACTTTATTACAAAATATTTCCCTCTTTTTACAGTGTTTTCAATTACTAAATTTTGTTTCTCATATTTCATACCTCGTACACAGGCACTTTCCTTTCCCCTCCACTCCCCCCCCCCCCCCTCTCTTTCTCTTACTTTTCCTTTTGTCCTTTCTCTCCGTCACTCTCCTCTCACATCTAAGTATTCGTACATGTAATGTTACAAACGAACTGCGTACAGTGCAATGAGTAACTTGTGTCTTGGTTGGTGTCTTTAATACAAGCTGAAGACATTATAAAAATCATCAATTCATGATAATGTCAATCACTGAAAAGAAGCATACATCATAATATTATGTTAAAACCTGCAAGATATTTATAATGATGTGGCATTATATATTTCTCAGAACATTTAAAAGCAAGGTTTAGGTTGTAACTGGTCATCATTTACGCAATGAAGCAATCTTTGTCAATTTCATTAAGTCATGATGAAATGAATTCAGTAATGATCTTCAAGTCTTACCCTTTAAAGCAATTTTTAACACACGGTCCTGTTATCTAACATCACAATAAACTTTCAAGATATGTGTTTAAAGATAATAAGACATCAACAAAATGAACCATTGTCAGGTCGACCTTTTTTGGCTGTTTACCACATTCCTATCTAAGTATTTGTAGTTTCAAACAAACATCGTACTTGTATGGAAATAAAAGTGGGCATACATACATGTACATGCAGCCACATATCTCATTTCAAATGTGCAAACTTATTCAAAAATCGAAAGGATGTTTCAATTTTGTTTCTATTTCTCAGACACATGAGCATTAAATTTTCATATTCAAGTGACAACATACCCACAAACATATACCAAGGCAAATTTTCCACATAATGAATGGTATATGTGGAATGTGGGAAATGAGATTAAAACTTTGTAGTTTAAAATATGAACAATATACAATGATCCTAATAATTATACACATACAATCATAAATAATAAACACACTTAAAGAGTAACAATAATTTGATAACCTTTCACACCTTTCATAGTAGTATTCAATGAACATTAGAGTTATGCATGTCATGAAAAGCATGACATAATTTCTCCAGGCACACATCTTCCTTCATTTTCATTCATGGCGGTACATGTATGGATAACATTATAGGTAGGCAAAGAACATACACTATGTCCTTTCGTTTGGTATCTTTTTTTTTCGATTTCACTTGAGATGGTGAGAAATTATCTTCACAAACCGTTACATGTATCACAATTCCACTATTTCAAAAAAGTACACGGTTTATCAAAATTCTAATCAAGTTATTTAGTTATACATTTATAACAGCAATTATTATAGACAAGCATCTCAAGTTGACAATATAATTCTGCATATGTGAAAGGAACTGGAAATATCCCTTGTTGACATTATGCAATCACAACCTGTTCAGGTTTGGTGTGTATCTTTACATGTACAGGGGAGCCCTGTTATACCGAGGTCGTCAGGAGTGACTCGGGACCATAATACCATTATACCTCGTTACAACTGGTACCTCGTTATAAACACTCATATTTAATACCAGAACAGACAGAAAAAGTAAAATCAAGACAAAATCAATTACATGTGTACTCATTCTAAGAAGGATGTTGTTATTTGTTATATATGGCCTCACTATAACATGATTCCCCTGTATTTTTTTTTTACTTTCTAATTCATCAATACATCATATATCGTACACATCATTATATTAGTCCTTGGTCCAATAAGAAGTACATTATAAAATTCCAATATTTTCATCAGTCTTCTAATCAATCACACAAGTCTATTATTTTTGTTTCTACCAATCATTAACCAAGTTACACCCAAGTTACAGGGTTACAGGGTGCTTTTCCATGTTTCTACCAAGTTACAGGTAGCTTAGATGTTTCCACAAAAACATTGCGTACAAAGTTGGTCACAGAACAAAGTGTTACAAATCATATACTGCTAGGAATATCATTTTTCAAGGTTTTAAATAGAATAGTACAAAATCAAATGATGAATAATAACTGAGAAAAAAATGATGTGCATAATTAATATTTTGTGTGGAATAACCAGTATGTATTAACTTTGATATTCTATTAAAAATAGCAAAATTGCTTGATCTCTGACCATCAATTTGGTTTCAGACCTGGTCACTCTACTCTGGACATGCTGCTTCTGCTTTCTCAACAATGGATGGAGGTCCTCAATGCCAAACAGGAAATTAGAGCTGTCTCCCTCGACATATCACGTGCCTTTGATACGGTCTGGCACCCCGCTCTGCTTACCAAACTCTCCTCCTTTGGTATCCATGGAAATCTCCACGCATGGCTGGCGGACTTCCTCTCTGGTCGTAGTCAACGTGTGGCCCTGAATGGGTTTCTCTCATCTCCTCTTCCTGTTCAGGCTGGAGTTCCCCAAGGCAGTGTTCTGGGCCCTGTGCTTTTTCTGGTCTTCATCAATGATCTCTCTGACTCTCTTGAAAATCTTCTCTATCTCTTTGCTGACGACTCTACTCTCTGTCGCTCCATTCCTCATCCCTCAGATCGGCAGTTTGCAGCCTCCTCACTCTCTGCAGACCTGGACAAAATCACAGACTGGGCAAACAAATGGAACATGTCTTTCAATCCTGACAAATCTCACACTCTTACGATGTCTCTCCGAAAAGACCGACTGGACAACCCTCCCATCCACTTTCTGAATAATCCTCTCCAAGAAGTTCTGTCACTCAATCTTTTGGGTCACACTATCTGCCATGATCTTTCCTGGGAATACCACATTTCAAATCTGGCCTTCAAAGCCAGTCGCCGACTCGGCATCCTCCGTCGTGCGAAGTCCTTCCTTGGTACACCTGAGCTCTTCACCACTTACAAGGCTTTCATCCACAGCTCTATGGAATACTGCTCTCCCCTCTGGTCTGGTGCTCCTGCTTCACACCTAGCTCGTCTTCACGCTGTTGAAACCAAAGCGTTCAGAATCATTGGAATCTCCCGCGATGAAGCTAACTCCAAGGGCCTTTCACTCACTCACCGCAGGCAGGTTGGTGGTCTTTCCGTCTTCTACCGACTCCTCGCTGGCTTTGCCCCCCAGCTCTCTCTGGGCTCTGTCCCCCAAATATTCCTACAGGTCGCACAAGATCTGCCTGCAACCCTCTTATGGTTAAACTGCCAAAATCAAGACTTTCTGCTCACCTTCACTCCTTCATTCCTCTTTTCTCCCACCTCTGGAACAAACTCCCTCACTCTCTTCAATACCACTCCACCCTCCAGGTCTTTAAAACAGCTGTTCACCACCATCTCTTATCTTCCCCCATCCAAAACCTTGATCTTTTCTACCCCCGCTAATTTCGGTCCCCTTGTGGTTTATACCTCTCCCCCCCCCCCCCCCCCTTCCCACGCCTCATCCCCCCAAGCCCTCTCCCTCCCACACTTCTCCCTGCTCTCAAATGTTGTGTTTGTGTGCTTCCCCTCCTCTCCCCATCTTGTCTTCCGCTCCCTCTTTTTATATATTTTGTTTGTCTGGTTGATTTGTTTGTGAAATAAATGTTAGCTCTTTCACGAGCCTCGATTCAGCATACAAAAAAAAGAAAAAAAGAAAAAGAAAAGGAAACACCTACATGGGGCTATGCTAAATCACCTTCCTCCCTTATTTCTTTTCCCTCAGACAAAACGAAACAAAATAACAAAAGCAGTCATTGCATGGTGAAGGATGATGAAGACAAATCAAACAAACTATATCTCATCCTCTGAGTCAGGGGTGTCAGTTTCATAGTGTTCAAGTTCCTCTGCTGAAACTGAAACATTTTCACACCCTACACAAGAACAAAGGTCTGTGCAAGGAAGCTTGTTGGCCAAACAAGAACATCGCCGTTGTGAACACTGCATCTTCTTGCATGAGCAGTGTGACAACTCCATAACACTTGCAGGTGCACGGGGAAGCCCCATCCAATCGACCACTAGCTCATCACCATCTGCTTTCCATCCATGATTTTTTGGAGATGGAATGTTTGGAATGGTCTCAAGACGACATTGCTTATGGATTGCTGCCTGATAGTTTGCACGTTGTATATGTTTGTGCAATGAATCCTTATTAGGTGGCAAACATTTCTCTGCACGTCTTCCTGTCTTGAACATCTGACACCTGGCCTGATTCACATCTTTGCAGTTAGTCTGGCCATAGAGTGCACAAGTGAACATCTCAAGTCCTGCATAGAGAGTTTCAGGAATCTCAAAAGCTGTTCCCAACTTCTCAAATGTGGAACAGTGCCCTTTACTTGCTATTAAGATTTTGGCAGCCTTCACTTTCCCCATACCATACAGGGCACTCACTGAGTCGCATCCAGAAAAGCAGTGAAATCCCACAAGAGCAGAGCACACCTCCTTTCCAAAGTGATGGAAGATTTGCTGGATGTCAATGGTACGTTTGCTCTTTCCTTTTCCAGTGTGGAAATATAGCTTAGCATCAATATCTTGGCGGAATGCAACGCACAACACAAACACATCTGTGTCTGGGCTGTTGATGATCACATGATCACTTGATCTGGCTGCAAATGCACTATGCAATAAAAGTCGCGTGTCCGCTTCTTCTTGATTTGTGAAGAGAAATTGAATGGCGACAACTTCGAGGTCTGTTTTCTTTTCATTCTGACGAAGAGCGTGGCATTCACCCCCATGTCCTACAATGAGTGTTACATCATCG
The DNA here is from genome assembly GCF_964187855.1 of Myxine glutinosa. Lineage (NCBI taxonomy): Eukaryota > Metazoa > Chordata > Myxini > Myxiniformes > Myxinidae > Myxine > Myxine glutinosa. The sequence continues at coordinate 85,452,334 of NC_136263.1, read as the reverse complement.
ATGACTTCCATTGCATTCTTGCACCAGTATTCAAAGAGGAACTGTACCAGATTCTCCTTATTCTGACCGCATGACAAAAACTTTGACCATTGTTTTGGTATCTTCTGTTCAGGATCATGAACATCATCATCCTAGATTCTGGCTGGGGAAGTGTATATTTTTGCATGCAAATTTCTCAAAAATGCTCAGTTTTTAGTGATGGGAACATTAAAAATAGTAATTAATGACCTAATATCTATTGCTCTTGCAAATATCCAGTAGCCCCCAAGTGGGGACTACGGAAAAGTGGATTTTGGAGTCTTGGCCCATGGTCTACAATCATTGTAGTGTCCATCTTGTTTATCCCGTGTTCACCACCCCAGCCCTCTCCCTTCCACAGATCTCCGATGTCCCTGTTCTCTACTGGTGTGTGTTTCCCTCTTTCTCCCCCTCTTGTCTCCCGCCTCCTTTATTATACAGTATGTTATTTGTGTTAGCTCTTACACGAGCCTCGACTGAGTATTAGAAAAACAAAAGCCGTGCAGCAGCTATGTTACAAGGCTATGAAGACCAATGAAAATTTTGTCCAATGGACCAATGGGCATACTAGTGGGCAAAAGTCTGTCATCGTTGTTGGATAATGGCTCAGTTGGGTAGCTGGGCAGAGACTGACTGAGGCAAGTGGAACCATGCCTGAACATGTTATGGCCTTGGAGACATGGGGAATCATGTGATTGGTCCATGCAAGCAATGGATATGCGTTGTAAGCTGGGAAAAATGATGATGATGGAGAAGCATGGAGGAATCTACAGACAAAGGAAGCATATCAAGGAGCGCCAGCAGGTAAGAATATCAACTGGGACACGACGAGGTTTCTGGTAGCAGAAACTAAGATTATTCAAGAAGCGGCAACAAACATGGTCAAGATGGCCGGGACACGGAGAGGTGAGTGAAACCACACAGACACTGACACCAAGCGGCAAACACCCAAACTAGCATACAATGGTGCGATCATATTTCCCTTTTCCCTCTGCTTCACCCTGTATACAGTACATCAAACCGAGTTGGTATCAGGTAGAAAAATACCGAAGCAGATCAATATCATCATCAAGAAGTCATTTTTAAACTTTCATATTATGCTTGACGATAAACACCCTGGTTGAGGGACATCATAAATCGGAATGTAAATGTCACTAATACATGAAACTAAATCCGGGTGAATGTCGTCAGTGTTATGAAAACAAAATCAAGAACAAGATGCCACACATGTAGGTGCTGAACAAAAATGAACAATTATCAACAATTAACAATTGTAGAAACCTATTGGTACAGATTTGGGTCTGCGCAATCATAATGTGACATAATCGTGCAGATACTTAGGAGGGTGCCGAACATGACTGGACCTACGTAGGTCTGGGATTGGCAATGACTGAGGGCAAACGTCAAGTTGAGGATGGCTGTCTGGAAGGCAAAAATCTGCATAAACTTGTCCGGGCATGGCAGGGACCACAAAGGTGAACTTCGGAGCAACACTTGGGGCGACCACGGCAATTTCAGACAGGATCTCAGGGACCTCAGGTGCGGGGTGTGTACAGGTGGTGATACTAGAGGCTGGAAGCCTTCATCTCACAATCAGATAATTTTTGTTTTATATATGTCGTTGAATGCAGCTGGCTACCTGTGAACTTGCATCTGTAACACCATGGATGATCAATTGATGTAACAAGATAACAGCTTTGTGCCGAGGACTTGTCACGGTCCACAGCTAGGTAGACAAGGTCACCTACAGAAATCACGGCATATGACAATGGGTTTCCAATGTGGGATTTGGTACGTGTACTTGGGCCATGTTTGTTTTATTTATTTTTGCGCATCACGTACTGTTTTTCGATGAGCGGGCAATCATCTAGAGGCAAGGGCACATTGGTGAGCTGGTCACGTCGGTAAAACATCTCGTGTCTCAGAAATACACAGGTATGGTATAACTCAGTAACACAGCCAATGGAACTACTGTATCAACGTCTAGCATAGCAAAGTATCGCTCGAACATCTACTTCACTTGGTGTTTTCAGGAGTGTCCAAAACTGGTTGTTGCAGATAGCAGCCCAGCAACCCCTGACAGTAGCACAATGATACACTCCCAAGTGTATCATATAACTTCAATACTTCCAAGTATTGTCAGTATTTGTACTAACATTAACTTGTACTTGTACCAATACCTTGTCAGTACCTATAGTCATACTACCAAGTGTACAATGTTACACAATGATACACAATCCTAACCCTAACCCTATCCAAGGTATGCAAGTGGTTCATCTCGCCGCTTGAGGAAGAGGGGGGGACATGCTTCCTTAACTTTAAGGGAGGATATAAGGAAAAACCTAAGGATATTTACCCTCGCCAGGGGAGAGGGTATTGCATTTGAGTCCGTTTGTTTGTTTGTCTGTTTGTCCGCACAGAATAAATAGGATTTTCTCTGCAACCGTTGGTCCTATTGACAGGAAATTTTCACCATAGGTGCAACTCCACCTGTATAATTTTTAAATGAAAATTATGACGTCATAGGTCACGTGGTTTGGCCGCCATCTTGGAAAAATCGAAAAACTTTGCATATATATATATATCATGGATTTCGCACAGGAATTATAGAACTCATTGTCTAAACCCCGTGGCCAATAGATATGATTCCTTAAACTTGTCTAGTGAATGCTCATTATATGATTATTAAAAATGTCGTAGATTCACTAATATTAGAATATTTAATTGAATTAACACTTTGAATGGAAAGTGTGTATCTATCTGAACAGACCCCACCCCATCTTCACTTATTGCACTTTCCCTCTCCCCACCACTACCTCTCCCTACCGCTACCTGGTGCAGAAAATAATAAATAGATGGCCCCCAACAGTGATGCTTGGTTATTGCACTTTCATGTGATGATGATATTCATGTGAAAAACAAACGGTGGGTTTTGCATCTAAGTATCTGCTTTTTTATACAGAGACATTGTTTTGTCAGGTACCAGCCTTCATACCTCACCGATGGATGTTGGAGCCCATCCCGCCCATATGTTTTCTTCATCTGCAAGATGGATGGCACATTGGACATTTGGGATTTCATGAATAAACACAATGGGCCAACACTAACCATGCAGGTAGTGAAATGTTGATCGAAGTTTAGTGCAAAATATAAAACATTCAATTAGCCTCTCAAAACTGTGCAAAAGTTACTTAGAGTAAAGGAATCTTAGAGCTTAAACCCTCCTTTGTCCTCCCATTCCTCACTCTCTTGTCCATAGATATATGACGAGCCTTTGTTCAGACTGCGAGTGCAAGATAATGGCCAGTTTCTTGCCTGTGGTTCACACCTAGGTACGATCACCTTACTGGAAGTCTCTTCTGGATTATATACTCTTCAGCACAATGAGAAGAAAACGATTTCTGCGGTAGGTAAAGATACAGTCTGCAAAGTATGCACCATAACTTTCTTACCTAGTCATCAGAATTTAAAATAGCTAAATCATAGTTTAAGCAAACAAGTTTTCTGCTCCTACCAAAGGCAGAAGACATCGACAAAGCTGCAAAACAACTGGATTGTTTTTAGATTATAGTATATATATACTGAACAGCAATAGAAACGTCACTTCATAAAAAGAATTCCTGAACATTTCCCATAGAAATATCAATGCATTTAGTTTAGATATCTCGTTATTTACATTAGTCTGTATCTAAATTTAATCATAACTACCGACAGTGGTGCACACGTGGATAAAAACAGGTCACCAAAACGCAGGCAAAAAAACGACCATGGTACAAAGTCGTGCATGATTCCCATGGAAATCAAAATGCATGTGCGTCTCCTTGTGACTTTCCCTATAAAAGGCACCCCAAAACGTGTGTTCATCATTCGTGTTTCGATGCCAGCGCCTTGCCCAGACTTACGAGGATTCAGAGAGACCAGGCTATTGGAAGATTGCATGCTGGACAGACATAAGAGATGGTTGCCAATGCTTTCCATGTCAACGTGAGAACCATCTACAGGTTACAGGATCGACAGATTGTGCGTCATCACATCCAAGATCGCTTTACCAGGGCTACAGAAACTGCAAGACAAACAGTTGGAACCCACCAGAGACACATTAGTGGTGATACAGTCCGTCGACGTTTGAAGAACAGGGATGTCCGTTGTCACAGGCCGTATCATGGCCCCATTCTTACAGCTCGACACTGCCGTGACCGACTACAGTGGGCCACACAGCATCAAAATTGGCGTTACCAGCAGCGGGGAACCGTTCTTTTCTCAGACGAAAGCCGATACTGTGTTTCCACGGCAGATGGCAGAGTGAGAGTTTGGCGTAGATGTGGGCAACGCTACTCAGATGACTGTGTGATGGAACGAGACTCGTGGGGTGGTCCAAACATCATGGTATGGGGTGCTATTGCTCTCAATCACAAAGTCGGTCCTGTGGTGTTCCAGAATATTGGTCCAAGAAGAGGCAATGGTGTCACAGCTGCTCGCTACATCGATCAAGTCCTCAGACCTCACGTTGTGCCACATTTTGGACGTCACGGAATTCATGTCTTCCAGCAGGACAACGCCCATGCCCACACTGCCAGACCAACAAGGGACTTCCTGCAACAGAATGGCATCCAAACCATGCACTGGCCTGCGCTCAGCCCCGATTTAAACCCGATAGAGCACTTGTGGGACGAGGTTCAAAGAAGACTGAATGACGTTCGACCAAGGCCGACAACTGCAGCTCAACTCAGTCAGGCGTTTCTCAGAGTGTGGGCCCAAGTGACAAATGCCTTCATCAACCGATTAATCCACTCCATGTACAAACGATGTATGGCTGTCATCAACGCTCACGGGGGTCACACAAGATACTGATTTTGACCTCCCTTGTTCTCACCTGGTCTTGTGTTTTTCTTATTCAGACATTTCACATTATTGTTTGAACTGTGGTGACCATACCTGTAATGTTTCATGTTGATCCTAAATCTCAATTCGTGTTGATCACGACTTGAAAATAAAGACTCCAAAATATTGATTCTGACTGACGTTTCTTTTGCTGTTCAGTGTATATATATATATATATATATATATATATATATATATATATATATATATATATATATATATATACATATATATACATATATATACAGGGTCCGTCAGGGAGGTGTGACGATTTTCAGAAAACTCGCACACAGTTATTTTTAGTCGAATTTCAAATTTTTTTTTTTTTAAAGACTACATATATAATGCCATGTAATACACTGCAACAAAGACATTTAAAAAATGTAATTCATGTTTGAAAAATGACATCATCTAAATTGTGGCCGTTCTTGTCCAAGCATTCTTGCAGACGCGCGGAAAAGTTCCAGCATTTCTCAGCACAGCAGCATCCCTCAGCAGTTCAAGCATTCTTTCTGCGAACGTAAACCGCAGTACGAAATCATTCTGCTGCAGTTCTTGAACCACCATGATTTTGTACGCGTGATAATGAAGGTCCAAGTGAAAAATTCGACAAACTGATCTGTCTGACATCCGTAGGGCGCGAGCGTGCCGTACCGCTGACCGATGAGGGCTGGCCTCCACAGCTTGTCGAACCCTTTCGATGTTTTCCGGGGTCCTAACGGTTCGATCACCTCCCCGAGCTGCTCCCGGCCTCACAGATCCAGTTGTCCTGAAATTTTTTACCCACTTCAATATTGTGTTTCGAGACGGAACGGCGCCACGTCGACCAACATTGAAGTGAGTACGAAATCTGCGCTGTGTAAGCAGCACCGAACTACCCGTTTGAATAAACGTCTCAACAACAAAGACGCGATGTTCAATCGTCCACAGCTCCATGGCTACTGAAATGGTGCCTAACAACGAGTAACCAACAGCCATCATGCATGCGCTAGACCCCCACTTGCATTGTTATACCAAATTCAAACATGAATTACATTTTTTAAATGTCTTTGTTACAGTGTATTAAATGGCATTAAAAATGTAGTCTTTAAAAAAAATAAAAATTGAAATTCGACTAAAAATAACTGTGTACGAGTTTTCTGAAAATCGTCACACCTCCTAGCCGGACCCATGTATATATATATATATACATATATATATATATATATATATATATATATATATATATATATATATATATATATATATATACGTATATGTATATATATATATATATATATATATATATATATATATATATATATATATATATATATATATATATATACAATATATATATATATATATATATATATATATAAATATATATATATATATATATATATATATATATAAATATATATATATATATATATATATACACATACAGACTTGGCATTTAATATGGAATATTTATTTGTGGGGGTGAACTTACTTTTCAAGATGACTTAGAACCAAAAGTTCATTGGAATTATGTTGAAATTATTCTAGATTTTGTTAATGTGACGTTTAAAAGAAACAGAAACCACATTTGACATTTCGAAGCAAATAAATTGATCCTCGAAAGTGATGTAAACTGATATCGAACTCAATTAACGGACAGTACTGTGTTAAACTTCTGTACGTTTTCCAGAAGTATCTCTTTATTTTGCACATTAGCCAAAAAAATTTTCAACAAAAACAAAAGCTAAATTATGACTGGGATTACGGACAGTAAAATTACAGTTCAGTACTTCGTGTAACCCCCACGAGCATTCAGGAGAGCACGTACACGTTGAGGCATGCTGTTCACGAGATTTGCCAAGGTTTGGACAGGAATCGCTTGCCATGCAGTGACAATAGTCTGCTGCAATTCACGCACAGAGGTCGGCTGCTGGTCCAAGTTGTCGATTTGATGCGTTAATTCTGCCCACAAGTTCTCTATCGGATTCATATCCGGGGACATGGCAGGCCACTCCATATGCTCTACACCACGTTCAGCAAGAAAGTGTTGGATCATGCGAGCACGATGAGGCCGTGCATTGTCATCTTGGAAGACAAAGTTTCCTCGAAAGGCTGCACGAGCAAATGGAAGCAATGTTTCTTCCAGAATGACCCTGTACTTGAACTGGTTCAGGTTTCCATTCAGAACAACCAGGTCAGTTTTGCCCCCTGCATGAAAAGCAGCCCAAACGGTCATCCCACCACCTCCAGCTTAGGACTCTTGGCACTATACAATCTTCATTGTGGGCTTCATGCACTTGTCTGCGCACTCGGACATGGCCATCTTGACGACAGACCAGAAATCTAGACTCGTCACTGAAGGTCACGTGATTCCAGTGTCCTGGCTGCCATTGACAGTGCTCTCTGGCCCACTGCAATCGGCGCTGGCTGTGTTGTCTGGTCAGGCGTGGCTTTCTCAGGGGATGCCTGGCACGATAGCCTGCTTGAACCAGTCGTTGGTTGACTGGCCTTCTGGATACAGGCACATTTGTCAGTTGATGGCACTCAGCCCTACGCCGATTAGCTGACTTGGTACGGCCATTGCAGACTAACCGGTGCAGCTGGCGATCATCTCTCCTTGTGGTTCTGCGTGGACGTCCTGGCCTCGGTATTGGAGTAGGGACACCCCTCTGAGCATTTCGTTTCAGGATATTTGACACCTGACCTTGAGTGATGCCATACTGCCGTGCAATAGCACGCTGTTTCATGCCAGAATTTCATAAAGCCACCACTCCATGACAAACAGCATTGTCAAGTTGACGGACCATCTCCAGAGGAAGCGGCAATAACTTTTGTAGACGTGCAGCAGTTGTTTTCCACTAATACAGAACGCAACAACCCTTGTATACCCGATTGTGAAGCCAATCGTCAAATGTACCTGTCCTTACATTTTGTCACGCCACCTGTGATATAATCCTGTTATTGACTTCTTGCTGCGAAAGACATTCAGTGACATGGTTCTTTCAACAAAGACATCACCGAAGGGTAAAAACAACTCACCAGATTGAAATACTGAGTTCAGAAAGTAAACCCAAGTCAAGAAAAAAAAGATATTCCATATTAAATGCCAAGTCTGTATATATATATTTATATATATATTGTCTTTACAGCCAAAACACTTGGTCACTTTCATGTCCAAATATCAGCTTCCGAACTCAAAAGGTGACTGAGATAATGCCCAGAAGAGAAAGGAAATAAATAAGTACTTAATTAATCGACAATAATTAAGTAACTAATTAATTAATTGATTAATCAAAAGTAAAAACAATAATGTTTTTTCCAAAGCACGTGCTCACTATTGTGCCGAAATTTCGGCTTCCTAGCTCAAATTATGGCTGAGATATCGCCCAGAAAAACAAACAAACAAGAAAACAAACAAGAAACTGGAGTGAAAACTGAGTACTCCCTTTCAGCATGCGCCATGCAGTGCCTGGAGATGGAATAGGAAAGGAGTGGTGTCCAACAACTACCACCTGACAAACCTTTCCCCTCTTCAATCTCTTCCTACTCACACCGTTCACAAGATCTAATCTATCATGCACAGCAGTCTCCCCACTCACGTCTTCCCCTACCTCCCTTCCACCTTCTATGTGACCTCTATTCACACCTCCTTATCACTGATTATTCCTCCTGTCTTCGTCATTTGACTTACTTGCTGAAGAATCAAAATATATGACCTTTTTGGGGTCTTTTTTTTAAAGGTGGAACACATGAACATTACAAATAGATTATATATATACAGTGCATTCAGAAAGTATTCAGACCCCTTCACTTTTTTCGCATTTTGTTATGTGCAGCCTTATACTGAAATCGTTTAAATTTATTTTTTCCCTCATCAATCTACATTCAATACCCCATAATGACAAAGAGAAAACAGGATTTTAGAAAGTTTTTCAAATTTATTAAAAAGAAAAAACTGAAATATCACATTGACATAAGTATTCATACCCTTTGCTGTGACACGTGAAATTTAGCTCAGGTGCCTCCCATTTCTCTTGATCATCTTTGAGATGTTTATACACCTTGATTGGAGTCTACTTGTGGTAAATTCAATTGATTGGACATGATTTGGAAAGGCACACACCTGTCTATATAAGGTCTCAAAGCTGACAATGCATATCAGAGCAAAACCAAGCCATGAGGTCGAAGGAACTGCCTGCAGAGCTCAGAGGCAGGATTGTGTCGAGGCACAGATTTGGGGAAGCCTACAAAAAAAATTCTGCTGCATTGAAGGCTCCAAAGAGCACAGTGGCCTCCATAATTCTTAAATGGAAGAAGTTTGGAACAACCAGGACTCTGCCTAGAGCTGGCCGCCCGGCCAAACTGAGCAATCGGGGGAGAAGGGCCTTGGTAAGAGAGGTGACCAAGAACCCGATGGTCATTCTGGCTGAGCTACAGAGATCCTGTGTGGAGATGGGAGAAACTTCCAGAAGGACAACCATCACTGCAACACTCCACCGATCTGGGCTTTATGGCAGAGTGGCCAGACGGAAGCCAAACAGTTCAATCTTGGTTTCATCAGACCACAGAATCTTGTTTCCCACAGTCTGAGAGTCCTTTAGATGCTTTTTTTGCAAACTCCAAGCTGGCTTTCTTGTGTCCTTCACTGAGGAGAGGCTTCCGTCTGGCCACTCTTCCGTTAGCCTGCAGTATGATAACAAGCCAGGTATGTACATTGATGATATCAAGCCACAGTAGTACTGTGAATTGATCCTACATTCAAGAAATTCTACAATAATTAAACTAGTAAGGTCCCAGAACACTTCTTTTAAGTTTTATGAGTGATGGGTGACCTTGACTATTTTTTGTGGTGAAGAGCAAGAATGTCTCCACGCCAATGTTGCTGGTGTTAATCGTGTTCATTTTGACTCTGATATATAATTATAGACTTAGATGTCGTCATTATTTTTCAAAATTTATACTTTTCAAGGGCAAATGGAATGATACTAAGGATAGTTGATTAGTTTGGAATCACTAAAATCAGAGAGGTATTGAAAATATATGAATACGGGTGGCATGGGGTGAAGCAATGCGGAGGAGCATGCACATGCTTATATTGTCCTACATATGTTCATATTCCCTTAGATTTATCCTGGCCCCTTTGAAACCCCTCTCTTCCTTCCCATTTTACATGTTTTTAGTGTATTATGGTGGGGGTGAAATGGTGTAGACAAGGAAGATGAAGCTTCCCTTTTCTGCATCTCCTCTTCTATGTGTTTCTAAACTTTTAATGCATCATGTGTTGTGTTTTTGGCGCAGATGTTTGCGCAACAAACCAGACGTGCGCAGATTTTGACAACAAAGTACAAGAGGCGAAGGTTGAAGGAAAAAAACCAACCACTGCAAGACAAAGAGTACGGACAAAGAATGGAAGACTTCGCACAGCGGCAAGAGGCAATGATTATTAAAGCCGAGAAGGAATTCTTCGAGATAACAAAGTTGGAAGTAAGAAAAATAGAAAACAAAGTGTCCAATGGTGATTCGATAGAAAAGGTATAACCCTAATCTAAAGATCTTCAAGATTTTTTTTTTTTTTGCAATATTTTGCTTGAAAATATAATCACTTTTGGAACAATCCAACCAAAGGCAACCTCAGAACATTCCACAAAGCCCACAAAAAGTGTGTACATCCACTCTGGAGAGCCAGAAAGCAACATCTGGCCAATCTCAAAACTGATCTTTCAAACTTGGCTCCTTCAAACAAAAAAATTTGCTCTTCAGGTCTGTCTTTGGATTATGCTCCACCTCCATCCCTTCCCAGTCCACTTCAAATGACAACACAGCCTACTCTGCTCATGAGAAGGCCAATTGCCTAAATTCTGTGTTTGCTTCTAAATATTGTGTCCCCAACCCCTTGCTTCCTTTAAACACACTACTCAATCACACCCATCTGCTCCTCAACTGTGTCTTTTTCACCTAAGAAGGTGAAGTGGTTTCTGGCAATGCTCGACTTTGATTCTGCAACTGGCCTGGATGGCATAAGTGCATGTGCTCAGCTGCTCAGCTGCTCTTGCATATTCTCTTTCTGCTCTTTTCACTCTATCATTTGCCCAAGGTCATTCTTTTCACTCTATCATTCCCTCTACTTTTAAATCGGCCAATTTCATTCAATGCATTACATATCTAAAGAGTTCATATAACACGTTACCCTATGCAGTGTTCATTATATACTTCAATTGAAACAAAATAATGATTCTAAAGATCGTTAAAAAATTCCAGAAGTTTAGCGCTATTGAAGCAGTCTTTTTCACCACCTTATTTAACATGTCAAAGTACAACTATCCGGGATACCTCTTTCCAGTGTTTGTACCCCCACCATAAGTCGGGGGCCAAATCTTCCCCATTCTTCCCTGCTGCCCAGATTCGTCATGACAGTGCAGTCACAATCAGGTAGCTGATTGGCCCCATGGACCGGCCCTTTCCCTCTTGTCTCCGTCTCTCTCTCTCTCTCTGTCTCTCTCTCTCTCTCTCTCTGTCTCTCTCTCTCTCTCTCTCTGTCTCTCTCTCTCTGTCTCTGTCTCTGTCTCTCTCTCTCTCTCTCTCTCTCTCTCTCTCTCTCTCTCTCTCTCTCTCTCTCTCTCTATCTCTCTCTCTCTCTCTGTCTCTCTCTCTGTCTCTCTCTCTCTCTCTCTAACTCTGTCGTGGCCCTGACTTCGTGAAAGTGGGTGTAAACCATCCTGAATTTGAGGGATATTTGGGTCACTCCTGGTAGATCAATCGGCTATCTCCGTGCAGCGGGCTTGTTTGAGAGAACTGTCCGGGGCTAAACAACAACAACAAGAAGAATCCTGTAAAACTGTAAAACTGTAAATAAGAATGTAAATTGTAAATAAGAAGTAAAATTGTAAAATAATTGTAAAAAAACTGTAAATAAGAAGAATCCTGTAAATCCTGTAAAACTGGAGGTTCTTGAAATTGACAGAAGGCTATTTATGTTCTACAATATTCAAGTATATAATTCAATTAAAATAAAATATAGATTGTAACGGTCTAATAAAAAAATTATTTCCAGATTTTACTGCCGTTTCCCCCCCTTCCTAAGGGGGGGGGGGGGAGGTGAAGTGCTTCACACTTTCCTAAGCTTAATGCTGTGGAAACAAAAGCCTACAAAATCATTGGTATCTCCCACGATGAAGGTCAGTCCCTGGGCCTATAACTTTCACATCACATCGCAGACATTTCAGACCGCCTCCTTTCTGGTCTTCCACCCTTTGCTCTTTCTACGTTCTGTCATCGCCAAGGTTTCTGCAGGGCGCACGCGGTCTACCAGCACCCCCCTTTTGGTGAAACTCCAGGCTCACTGTCCACCTCCACTAATTTGTTCTCCCTTTTCCTTGCCTATTTTTCCCTCAAGGGCTTCAAGACAGCTGTTCACCATCATCTCAGGCCACCCCCATTCACAACCATGTTTTTTTTATAACCCATTTAACCCGTCTCCATGCCCACCTCTTTCTGGGTTTCCTGTTTTTCCTTCCACTATGTGATCGAGACTTTGCGGCTGTATCCAACTTTCTCACCCCCTGTACTACTGTTCTTTTTGTTCTGTTACATCCTTCTTTGTTTTGCATTATAGTTCCTCCATGAGCCTCAACCCCATATACCAAAACATAAAAACAAGGCAGTAATGAGAAGTAAATGAGTTGGTTTAAGCAGAGGGGCTTCTCATTCTCATTTTTTTGCAAGGTTTTTGAGAAATTTGGCTGAAAATTAGGGGGTGGAGTGGGGGGGGGGGGGGGGGGGCTGAACATAAAAAGTGCTATTGTTCTACAAAGGTAAAACATATATCCAGAAAAATACCAAGAAATATAAGGTGACCTTCTGTACTCTTACTTCCTGTTCATGTTTTGATCTGAAATGCAAATTTCTTCAGTTTTCGTAACAATAACAAATTTGTATTCACTATTCCAATACTTATGGAGGGCACTATATATAATAATACACTTGTTCGTCTGTCAATCTGTCTGTCTGTCTGTGTTTAACATTCCATTCAACCCATCATAAATGCAAATTTTGCATGTGGAAAAGGTAAGTACACCCCTACATTTATCACTACTTCAAATACCTAAAATTAGAATCAGGTGTACCAGCTCAGGTGCAAATGATTAGAACATCGTTAGAGAGGATCTTGGAGGAACCTGGCTTATTTAAACCTCAGACATTTAGTTTGGTTTGCTCTTTGTTGCTGAAGTGTGTGGCGTCACCATGCCTAGATCAAAAGAGCTCTCTGAGGCCTTCAGAAAGAAGGTTAGAGATGCCTACGAGTCTGGGAAGGGATTTAAAAAGATCTCCAAACAATTTGAAATCAATCATTCGACTGTCCGGATGATCATCTACAAGTGGAGGAGATTCCAAACAACTGCCAACTTGTTCAGGCCAGGCCGCCCCAGCAAGTTCAGCCCGAGAGCAGACCGCAAGATGCTGAAAGAAGTCTCTAAGAACCCTAGAATGTCATCACGGGACCTACAGGTAGCTCTTGCCACTGTTGATGTCAAAGTGCACGAGTCTACCAAAAGAAAGAGGCTGCACAAATTTGATCTGCATGGGAGGTGTGCCAGGAGGAAACCTTTGCTGTCCAGAAAGAACATCAGGGCAAGACTAAAGTTTGCCAATGAACACTTAGGCAAAGACCATCACTTCTGGAACAATGTGCTCTGGACAGATGAGTCAAAGATAGGTCTATTTGGCCACAGTACCAGAAGAGATGTTTGGCGAAAACCAAAGACAGCATTTTACCACAAGAACCTGATACCAACTGTAAAGTATGGTGGTGGAAATATTATGGTTTGGGGCAGCTTTGCTGCATCAGGGCCTGGGCAGCTCACCATGATAGAATCCACTATGAATTCTTCATTGTACCAGAGGGTGCTTGAGGATAATGTGAGGCCATCTGTCGGTAAGTTGAAGAAGCTTAACCGAAGGTGGACCTTGCAACATGACAATGACCCTAAACATACCAGTAAATCCACCAAGGAATGGCTGAAAAGAAAGAAATGGAGGGTTCTGGAATGGCCAAGTCAAAGCCCGGATCTAAATCCCATCGAGATGTTGTGGGGGGATTTGAAACGAGCTGTGCATGCAAGAAACCCCTCAAACATCGCACAGCTGAAAGAATTCTGCATTGAGGAGTGGGCAAAAATTTCTCCCAGTCGATGTCAGAGTCTGGTAGACAGTTATAAGAAACACCTACTTGAGGTTGTTTCTGCCAAAGGGGGCAATACCACCTATTAGAGCCAAGGGTGTACTTACTTTTTCCACATACGAAATTTGCATTTATGTTTATTTAAATTATACAATGGACTACAAAATGTAAATGTTTCATGATATTTGTTATATTATATCACCTTTATCTGTCAATATTGTTGAAATGAAGATCAAATAGCTGTATGTTGAAATATGTTGAAAAACTCAAAACTTTACATGGGGTGTACTTACTTTTTCATGTGACTGTATGCATCGGAAAGAAGATCATTGGTTTTGGGTCATTTATTGGCACAATTATCTTGCTCATGGTCACTTGAGTATTGCAATTCCACGGGGTTTCCGCATATTTCGCGGGATTGTGAGTTGGGCAGGCGACCGCGACGGGTTTCTGTGAAGTCGATGATAGCATGATAGGGCAGGAGAAAGCTTCAGATATTGTTATGTTTTGATGTGGGAATGCCCGTTTGCTTTTATGAGCAGAAGGACGATGAGGAGGGAAAGGCAGAGTTGGGGTTTGGAAAGGGGAGGGGGAGAGGTAAGGTGGGACATGGTTTGGAGGGGTGTTGAGGACTTTCGGTGGAGTGGGGGGGGGGGGGGGGGTGGGTTAGGCGGTTGCAGGCTTGGCATGCGGAGGGGAGTGTGACACCTTAGTTTTGGGAGGGGGAGAGTGAAGACTTGGGGTTGGGAGATGGAGATTGATTTATTGGGGTTTGTGAGGGGGTGGCGTGAAGAGTTAAGGACTTGAAGTCACATTTTACATTGCATGGATATTCCGTGAGTCTCGGCTGGTAAAATGATTTTTACTATATCTGCAAAATTTGAAAATTAGTTGAATAAAGTTAGGCAATCCTTTGACATTAGTCAGGAAGTGCTTCTAAGATATCATTCTAACAGACAACCAGCTGACCATAAAGGCCAGTCTAATTTGTGGATTGGGACTATGTTGACTTGCCTAAAAATGTGAAACTTGTCCATGTAAGAGCTGAATCTAGAAATTTTAAAGAAAGCAAAATACCCAGAGGTTGTGTTGATGGACAGCAATCTTCAAGGCATGCCACAGATTTTCGATTGAATTTAGGTCGGGGCCCTGACTGGGCCACTCAAAGACATTCATATTTTTGTTCCTTAGCCACTCTTTTGTAGTTTTGACTGTGTGCTTTGGGTTGTTGTCATGCTGAAAGATGATATTTTGACCTTGATCTTTTCTACCCCTGCTAATTTCACCCCAATTCCACTTTTTTGAAATACCAACTTCTGTCCTGGAAGTCCTTGGTCTCCTTGTGTTTTATACTTTTCCCACCCCCCCCCCCCCCCTTTCCCACGCCTCCTCCCCCCAAGCCCTCTCCCTCCCACACATCTCCCTGCTCTCAAATGTTGTGTTTGTGTGCTTCCCCTTCTCTCCCATCTTGTCTTCCGCTCCCTCTTTTTATATATTTTGTTTGTCTGGTTGATTTGTTTGTGAAGTAAATGTTAGCTCTTTCACGAGCCTCGATTCAGTATACAAAAAAAAAAAAAAAAAATGGTACAACGGTATAAAGGGCTTGTTTTCCAACAGTTGTTGCAAGTCAGTCTAAAGGGTTTCACAGGGTCTTACGGTTATTTTTTTTTGTGTGTGTACAAGATCGAAGCTCGTGTAAGAGCTAACGTTAATCACATAAAAACAAACTGACATAAAACATAAGATAAAGGGACTGGGAGACAAGATGGGGAGAGAGAGGGAAGCACACAAGTACAACAGTAGAGAACAGGGACATCGGGAGATCTGTGGGAGGGAGAGGGCTTGGGGAGAGGGGGCATGGGAAGGGGGCGGGGGATGGGAGAGGTAGAAAACACATGGACACTGCTCGGACTTCCAGGAAAGAAGTCGAAATCTCCAAAAAGTGGATCTGGAGTGAATTAGCGGGGGTAGAAAAGATCAAGGTTTTGGATGCGGGAAGATAAGAGATGGTGGTGAACAGCTGTTTTAAAGACCTGGAGGGATGAGTGGGATTGAAGAGAGTGTGGGAGTTTGTTCCAGAGGCGGGAGAAAAGAGGAAAGAAAGAGTGAAGGTGAGCATAGAGTGCAGAGATGTGCAGATCAAGATGAAATTTATTGAGCGTCATCTGTGGATAAATTGGTGGAGAAAAAAATAATAATGTTGACGTCATCGGTCACGTGGTTCGGCCTATATCTTGGAAAAACAGAAAAACTTTGCACCTCTATATCTCCGAAAGTGCTGAATAGAAAAAATTGAGACATGGCTCATTGTAAAGAACTCTCCATGGGGAATAAAATATGTTAATGATGATGTTATAGGTGCCTCCATTATGACGTCATAATTCGACAAGTACAAAACTTCATCCGATCAAGATGAAATTTGTTGAGCGTCATCTAGGGATAAATTGATGGAGAAAAAAAAAAGATGACGTCATTGATTATGTGGTTCGGCCGCCATATTTGTTTTAACACAAAAGCTGTAAAAACTACTAAAACATGTCCTGGCGAGGGTCTGCAATCTGATTGCTCTTTCTTGTTTATGTAATGTGATGATGTTGGCTAACTTCCAAGCAAATGGAAGATAACCTATGGCAAATGAAAGGGAGAAAAAATCAGAAAAGAGAGAATGTGCAAGAGCATAAGAGCAGGTTTTTAGGACATGTGAGCCTTCGGCAGCCAGTCCAGTTGGGTGAAGCCGGCTGTGGTGCCATTTGAAGTGAGGGAAGGGATGGAGGGGGGGCCTACTCTTTTCTTTTTTTTTTTTTTTTTTTGTATACTGAATCGAGGCTCGTGAAAGAGCTAACATTTACTTCACAAACAAATCGACAAGACAAACAAAATATATAACAAGAGGGAGCGGAAAACAAGATGGGGAGAGAAGGGGAAGCACACAAACACAACATTTGAGAGCAGGGAGATGTGTGGAAGGGAGAGGGCTTGGGGGGAGGAGGCGTGGGAAGGAGGGGGGGGGGAGGGAGAAGTATAAAACACAAGGACACCAAGGACTTCCAGGACAGAAGTTCGTATTTCAAAAAAGTGGAATTGGGGTGAAATTAGCAGGGGTAGAAAAGATCAAGGTTTTGGATGGGGGAAGATAAGAGATGGTGGTGAACAGCTGTTTTAAAGACCTGGAGGGTGGAGTGGGATTGAAGAGAGTGAGGGAGTTTGTTCCAGAGGCTGGAGAAAAGGGGAATGAAGGAGTGAAGGTGAGCAGAGAGTCTTGATTTTGGCAGTTTGACCATAAGAGGGTTGCAGGCAGATCTTGTGCGACCTGTAGGAATATTTGCGGGACAGAGCCCAGAGAGAGCTGGGGGGGCAAGGCCAGAGAGGAGTCGGTAGAAGACGGAAAGACCACCAACCTGCCTGCGGTGAGTGAGTGAGAGGCCCTTGGAGTTAGCTTCATCGCGGGAGATTCCAATGATTCTGAATGCTTTGGTTTCAACAGCGTGAAGACGAGCTAGGTGTGAGGCAGGAGCACCAGCCCAGAGGGGAGAGCAGTATTCTATTGAGCTGCGGATGAAAGCCTTGTATGTGGTGAGGAGCTCAGGTGTGCCAAGGAAGGACTTTGCATGACAGAGGATGCCCAGTCGGCGACTGGCTTTGGAGGCCAGATTTGAAATGTGGTTTTCCCAGGAAAGATCATGGCAGATAGTGAGACCCAAAAGCTTGAGTGACACAACTTCTTGGAGAGGATTATTCAGAAAGTGGATGGGAGGGTTGTCCAGTCGGTCTTTTCGGAGAGACATCGTAAGAGTGTGAGATTTGTCAGGATTGAAAGACATGTTCCACTTGTTTGCCCAGTCTGTGATTTTGTCCAGGTCTGCAGAGAGTGAGGAGGCTGCAGACTGCCGATCTGAGGGATGAAGAATGGAGCGACAGAGAGTAGAGTCATCAGCAAAGAGATACAGAGGATTTTCAAGAGAGTCAGAGAGATCATTGATGAAGACCAGAAAAAGCACAGGGCCCAGAACACTGCCTTGTGGAACTCCAGCCTGAACAGGAAGAGGAGATGAGAGAAACCCATTCAGGGCCACATGTTGACTATGACTCGAGAGGAAGTCCGCCAGCCATGCGTGGAGATTTCCATGGATACAAAAAGAGGAGAGTTTGGTGAGCAGAGCGGGGTGCCAGACCGTATCGAAGGCACGTGATATGTCAAGGGAGACTGCTCTAATTTCCTGTTTGGCATTGAGGACCTCCATCCATTGTTGAGAAAGCAGAAGCAGCATGTCCAGAGTAGAGTGTCCAGGTCTGAAACCAAATTGATGATCAGAGATCAAGCCATTGGAGAAGAGGAAAGATTTCATATCTGAAGCAATGATGGATTCCATGACTTTGCTGATAATTGGGAGAAGGCTGATTGGTCTGTAGTTGCTGGGATCTGTTTTTGCACCTTTTTGTGCAAAGCGGTGATGTTGGCAGATTTCCAAGCAGATGGAAGATGACCTTGAGCGAAAGAGAGGGTGAAGAGAACAGAGAGAGGGAGTGAAAGAGCGGAAGAACATGATTTTAGGACCCGTGGGCTGATGCCGTCAGGTCCAGTTGCAGAATCCGAGTCGAGGGTTGACAGAAACTTTTCCACCTTGTCAGGAGGAAAGGACACAGAGTCCAGGAGCAGCTGGGTACGACTGGGTACTGTGGGTACAGAGAGGGATGGGTTTGGGACACAAGATTTAGAGGCAAACACAGAGTTGAGGCATTCAGCTTTTTCACGTGCGGAGTCAGCCGTGTGGCCATTTGACGTGACATTACTCTAGAGGCATTACACACATTACGTGTGGCCATTACTCTAGAGACAGACTTAACTGGAACAGTACTTGGCATAGCCCATACCTCCACCAGGCTGAACTGTTTACATGTTATATCCCACTGATCGGCCAGATCCCAATCCAGATCTTCACCAAAATCTGTCTATTCAATTCGTCATTGTCACACACCCAACCTTGCCACCAAGTTTTGTCAGAATCCGTTGATAGCTTTTTGAGATATTCTGCTCAAACTCGAACAGAAAAACATACAGAGGTGAAAACATAACCTCCACCCACCTTCGCTGACAGAGGTAATAAGGTGCCACCAGGTTTTAGACGAGAGTGACAAGTTTGAAAGTTCAATCTTGAGGTTGGACAGATGATATTTTCTGGCTCTCCTGAGAGTGGACACATCCCAGGGTGTCTCAAAATACATGGAACCCTTGTCACTGCTAATAATTCTGCCAATATTAATGTTCTTGTTCTTTTTTTTCAGATTTGAAGAGAGGAGACCATAACAACAAATAATTATCAATCAAAATGCCTTGGACAAAGGAGGAAAAAATATTTTGCGTCACTACTTATTTGGAGACGAAATCATTCAAAACGGTGCAAGCAAAATTTCGCAGGAAGTTCAACTTCAACTATCCCCAGAAAAACCAAATTTATCGTTGGGCACACAAATTTCAAGCCTTTGGATCAGTAAACAACCTCAACAAGAAGGCAGAAACACCCAGTTCTGGCAGGAAGCTGACTGCAAGATCTCCTGACAATGTGAATGCGGTGAGACATTCTGTTGGAAGGAGCCCGAAAAAGTCCATCCGAAGACGTAGACAAGAGCTGGGTCTTTCACGTGCGTCAGTGCAAAGAATCTTGATCAAGGATCTTCAGCTGTACCCATACAAGATCCAGATCAAGCATAAACTCACACCAGCTGACATGGCAAAACGTGTTGTGATGTGCCGGTGGTTCGAGAACAAGATCGAAGAGGATCCTGACTTTCTTGATGATGTTTGGTTCAGCGACGAAGCACACTTCTTGCTCTGTGGGCATGTCAATAGCAAGAACAATGTGTTCTGGGGCACACACGCCCCAGACGAGGTGCTTCAGAGGCCCTTGCACTCTGTGAAATGCACGGCCTGGGTGGCCATCTCAAAACATGGCATAATCGGACCGTTTTGGTTTGAAGACGCAGACGAGGAGGCAGTCACTGTCACAAAGGAGTGTTTCATTGTGGTGCTCAACAAGTTCTGGATGGGGACTTGGGAGACGTCGTGGCGTGAATCGAGATGTGCAATGGTTCCAACAAGATGGGGCATCTCCACATACAGCCAACATCACGATGGAGTGGCTGGACCACCGATTCCCTGATTGGCTGATCAGCAGGCGCCACGAACCCGAGTGGTCTCCGCATTCACCCAATCTGAACCCCCCAGATTTTTTATCTCTGGGGTTTTTTGAAGGACCACGTGTATGAGAATCGTCCTCAATCCATTTCTGAACTGAAAGTGGCCATCACCCAGAAGATTCGTGCCATCAGGAAGGAAGAGTGTGTCAGGGTGATTGACAACTTCGCTCGTCGGCCTCAAGTGTGTCTAAGGCGCAAAGGCGGTCATTTGGAACATGTGCTCTAATAAATGTATCCTTTGAGCTGGAGACCTCAAATCTTAAGTTTTTTAATTGTTATCATATCAGCTTCCAGGAAATGTAATCTTTTTTAGAGTTTCTTGTCTGAGCAATAAATTATTATCATGTTAATGGGTTCCATCTATTTTGAGACACCCTATACTTGATACAGGCTTTGTGGAATGATCTGAGTTTGCCTTTTGTCAGGTTCACTCTCCAGGAAGAAAAGGAAAGTTGTTTCAGAGTAATTACCTCAACCTAGGATTCAATGCACCATGGGTGGGAAGAAGGGTAGGACAAATGAAGACGAGTTGGGATGCATCTGTGCACAAGAGAGACCAGGTTTCAGTGGAAGAATTGCCAGGCTGAGTTAATATCAGAGGCAGCAGATATGGTAGGCCAGTCCTGGATTGAGATGGCTGCTTGCAGTCCCTGCCCATCTGCCTGAGTGAACTGCAGGACTCGCTGGCACTGAGGTGGCTCTCCGATAATTGCCAGATGGAAGGCATAGAGGTTTCACAGACAGGAAGGGGTCTAAATAATTGCAAAAGGTCTAAAATGGTCTTAATGAGTCTAATCTGAAGGATAATGATTCCTTCTTTTTGTCCATTTATTTAAAAATAAAACTCACCTATTAAAATAACTAGAAACACCTGCTCCCTTTTGGACCAGTCTGTGGGTAGAATGGTGTTGGAGGGATATTTGGGGAGATGGCGCAGATATAATTTGTCCTTTGGCTAATAATCACCACTCTCTGGCTCTAAGTACAGGCAAAAGTTGAATGTCATCGCCCCCCTCGCAAAGGGGGTGAGTGGATTTGTGCCCATGACCTGACCCTGGGTACTACTAACACGTATGCATTTTATTTTAAGACGCTCTAACACGAACACAAACAACACAGATTTATACTTCTTTATGACGTCATAAAGGGTGCCGTTAGTGGCTGAACATAAATACACTTGTGCCATTATATATAGATGTTCCATGTTTATGATGGAGGGAGTGTGTATGCATTTAATTAGCTTGTTTAATGCCTTAAGTGAACAAGGATAATTTTTGTGTCCATAACAGCAACTAATTTTCTGAATAAATCATATACAAACAGCCATAGGTTGGCAATGCTAGTGCAGCCTTTGATGGGCCAATTGCCACGTCCTCCATTGTAGTTCCTTTTACGGGAACATGTGTTATCATTTTCCTTGTCCTTCTTATTTTACTTCGTAAAAACAGTTTGAGAGAATTTTAATGAGAGTATAACATCTCTTTCTTCAAGCATCTTGGATCTCACAGCCCTCTCGCTGAATATCAGTATGGTTTTTGCAAAGTGAGATGTATCGGTAATATCCTTTCCTATATTCCAAATGTCTGGTCTTCTTCTCTGAGAGACTTTTTGGAATCTTTTGTTGGAGCCATTGATATCTCAAAAGCTTTTAACAGAGTCTAGTTTTGGGATCTGATCTCCCTGCTCCCCTCTTTTAGCTTTCCTCCTTCACTCTGCTCTCATAACTTTCTCTCTGGCCATTCTATATCCGTAATGTATGATGGATCAGCCTCTTCCGCTTTTCCAATGAACAGGTGTCCCTCAGTGTTCTGTCCTGTCTCCTACACTCTTCCTTCTTTTTGTCAATGATCTTTCTTCGACAAGAAACCAAATGCATTTGTATGATGACCTCTCAACAATACATTTCTCTTCGTTTTTCACATCTGCTCTGGCTATTTCTGCTCTTTGGCTCTTTCTGCTCATCTGCTCTTTCACATCTGCTCAGGGGAGTATCCCGGTGTGTACTCCGGTTAGAATAGGTACACCGTATCCCTGCGCATCGTAAGAGGCGACTAAGGGTTGGCGTCAGGAAGGGCATCCGGCCATAAAAACATTGCCTCAAACAGGGAACCATGATTGTCATGGGGCCCGCAAGGCTAACCCCCACTCTAGCGGGGAAAATGGCCTTAAAACGATCATTCATTCCATCTTCTCTTGCTGAATTTGCAGCTCGTTTTATCGCAACTACCTCTATAAATTCGGATTTCGACAGCATTTCTCAGTGGGGCAAATGTAATCAAGTTAAGTTTAATGCTTCTAAAACTCAATTTTTCCTATTTCTCTGTGTAAAATTCTTCTCAACTTTACCATCTTCTTTAAACCCCATACAGTTTTACCTCTCAATACAGTAAACACACTTACTATTACTGCAATGTCAAATCTATCTTGGAAATTTCACATCGTACAATGTGCTAAGTGTGCCTCGAAGAAATAGGAGTTCTGTTTGGATGTCGAAGAAGATTCCTCTCGCCTGAACATTGCTCTGATTATATAAAGGAATTATTCGTCACTGCTCGAACATCTGGGGAGGTTCTATCTCCACATACTTACTTTGAGTCAAATCTGACACTTGACGGAGTCAAGTCTGGAGCAATCTGACTTATCAACTCTCTCACGTCAAAACTCAATTTGCTTGAATTACGCTGCAATATGAGCTCTTAACCTTGTCTATGGATATTACTTCTTTTTCTACTGTTGACTGGAGCCTTTACCATAATATACAGTCGTGGCCAAAGATATTGGCACCCTTGCACTTTTTTCAAATAATGCACCATTTCTTCCAGAAAATTGTTGAAAGTAAAATTATTTTGGTATCCACATATGTATTTCTTTGGATTGCAGTGGAACAAAACAAAAAAGCTGAAAAAATGACCAGATCTACGCTTATTCCACACAGAAATCCTAAAATGACACGGACAATATTATTATTGGCACCTTTAAGAAGTTGTTAGAAATAATTAGATTTCAAGCAGGTGATTCTCCTTTACTTTGGAATTGAACTCACCTGTGGTGAGTTGCAGGTGCCTGCAATATAAACATCACTCATTCAACCAGTTTGAATGAAGAAAAGGAGTCATTCTGCTGTTTAGTGGCACTGGGTGTACAGCAATGAGCATGGAGAAAAGAAATAAAACCAGAGAATTGTCTGCGGAGGTCAGACACAAGATTGTAAAACTCATCTATTAATATAACTAGAAAACCTGCTCCATTTTTTGCAGATATATATATTATGTTGTGGCTCATAATCACCGCTCTCTGGCTCTAAGTACAGGCAAAGGTTGTAAGTCGTCTCTACCCTTGCAAAGGGGTGAGGGTGTTTGTGCCCATGACTTGACCCTGGGTACTACCAACACGTATCTAATTTATTTTATTACGCTATTACAGCAACACAAACAACACGGATATACGTTGTTTATTTATGACGTCATAAGGGGTGTCATTAGTGGCTGGATATACAGTAGGTACACTGACACCATTATATATAGATGTTCCATGTTGATGATGGGAGGAGTGTGTATGCATTTAATTAGCTTGTTTAATGCCTTAAGTGAACAAGGATAATTTTTGTGCCCAACACAGCAACTAATTTTCTGAATAAATCTCGTTTTATTTGCACATTGGCACTTTTTCTCAACCAAACCAGTTCAACGAAAGCTTTGCTTGAGAATAAGACCTGCTGCGTTTGTCTTTTAGAGAGTGCAGGAGAAAGATACCTCAACCCTCAGTGCAATTGAACAGCTGCAGGTATACCATTTGTTCTTATTAAATAATTAACATTTATTGCAGGCTTGCTGTATCGACTGGTTGTGGTTGTGTTAGTAACATTGGTGGTTATATTTCATGCATTGTGGCTTTTTGTTGCAGATTAAATTGATGGGTTTTTTCTTTCATTTCTTCGCATGCAGGAATTGTCACTCAAGGAAAGTGAAGATGTTAAAGCCACTGGGGTAAATTCAATAAATACCATGCAGCGGTAGATGGGGTATTGCAATCACGTCTGTGTATGTGTCCAGGCTGTAACTGTTTTACTATTTGAGCTTTTTTCGACAATTTATCAACAAAGCTTTATTATGAGAATATGGAGAATACAAATTAATAATTTTGTCAAAAGGTCACCCCATAGCCCAGCGCACTCCCAGTGCCCAGGGTGCTCTCCATAACCATACCTACTCCCAACGAGACACACTCCCAAACCGTCAATCACCTCGTGCAACCTGAAAAACAAAACTTTCCACTTACAGCGCCAACTGCAGGATGACATCAATGGGAATTTCACTGGATCCCACTAGCTAACCTTTATACTAGTCTCAAATTTCCTTGGGCGGGACTCATTCCTTTCCAATCTTTCCTTCGTACGACCAGGAATTATTTAATTCATCTCAGGGCTCGGGTTGCCACCTTCATTGTGGAAAAATAAGGGACACCCCACCGCCCTGGCCTCCCACTAGAACATTTTGAAATTGTTGCCACTTTTAAGCCATTTTTCATGCTTTTATGGACATACATATCTCTCCACGAAAAGTGTGAGCAGATGAGTATGACTAGTTGTTCTGTGGATATGAAAGAAACTCCATAGGTTCAGATCCACTGCTTAGGCTGCAGATCAGAAAGATTGCATTTTACTGACGTATAAGACTCATACATTGGCATTGGCTATGTAGCCTGTGCTGTCCCACATTGTTGGCAGATCCATGAAAATACATCTTGTCTGAGCAGCAGTATAGATAATGAGATTCAGTCAATATCTCAGTTAAATCTCACATACGTATGTGCATTCCTAAATAGCAGATTTGTGTAAGTTTTCCTTTTACTCAACACCACATCAATTAATTGACTGGCAAAAACACTTACTATTGTAATTTACAGATTTTTATTTCAATCAGTTGAACTAAACAAAAGTAGACACAGCACAAGTGTTGCCATTAGACCAACTACCCATTTGTTGTACAATTTAAAGAACTTTAATTCAGCCGATTGAACAGGCCTAAAATATTTACATATAAATATTTAAATATTTACAGTATAGCACCTCAGTGCTCTGAAGCACCCCCTCCCATCTCTCTCTCTCTCTCTCTCTCTCTCTCCCTCTCTACTTTCTCTTCCGTGTACTTTTTGTCGCTCCTTGCAGCCTGAAGCAATGGCTTGTCCTTCAAAATTACAGTGTGGAACTCAGCACAGGACAGGTCGAAGTTGAGTGAGACCAGTAGCTTACTCTTCATGAGCTCCACAGAGCATCTGTTCCAGACATCACTCCATTTGTTGGCAATTCTGGAGAATATTCTCTCCACAAACCCTGTTGAGGCTGGTATGCTCAGTAGGTAGGAAATGACTAACAACATATTTGGGAGATCAGCTGCCTGAAATACAGCCATCCACTTGGCAGCCACGTCTGTGGTCTTCCATTGATCGACATCCTGGAGCTTCTCCACAAGGCTGCTTGCTGTAGTGCACTAATCGTACAGTTCATCCATGTTCAGGCTGGTAATGAGGTTGAGCTTTTCACAGACCTTTTCAAGGTCACTGAAGGTAAGCTTGCCATCATGGAGAGATAGAGACATAAGACAGTGAAGCCAGTTGCTGTCGGAAAAGTCAAACCATTTTTCAATGTACCTTAGTGCAGTGTCAATGAATGCAGTGAATTCCTCCCTTGCCTTGCCTGCATCAACTGGAGAAAGACGCTGCAGCTTCACTTTTGTGAGGTATCCATATAACTGGTCCTCTCGCCTCTGTGTGAGTTTGGTTCTAAAGGAATGCATGATGGGATAGAGCTCTAGACAGGTGGTAGCATTGGCCTCAAGCTTCTTAACAACATCTTCGAAGAGGGAGAGAATGTTATTACAGAAGAGAAGGTAAACCTCCACAACATCACCATCATCCTCTTGTACTCCAGAATCAGGGCTGATCTTCAATAGTGCTGATTTGCCTGGGGCACTCATCCCCAAGGCTGATGAAGCAGGACTTCAGTGCGGACCAGTTTTGCATGGGTCGAGAGATGGCTGGATTGAGGGAAAGCCATCTTGTTGTGACATGCCGCAGGACTTCTTGGAACTCTATCTCACAGAACTCACAAAACTCCTTCAGTGCCTCTCTTCTTTTGGCTGATATAGAGAAGTGGCTATAGACTTTCAGAACCACATTCTCAACATCAATGCTCAAGTTGTCTAGTGCATGCTTGACTGTGTTATGCACAATATGGGCATGGCAGTTATCCTGAAGCAGGTTGTTTAGGCTTTTCTTTAATATGGTGTAGACTGAGTTGTGGATCCCGTAGTTCACACTCGCGTTGTCGGCGCTGAAAGCTGAAACTTGACCTAATGATAAGCCCAAGTGTTTCGAGAGAGTGCAGTGTGCACTGCACGATTCCTTCTGCTGATTCATTGGAATTCTCCATGAAGTCAACCATTTTATTCACCACACGAGTTTCAGGTGTAAATAATTGCACTGCCAATTGCATTCTCCCAATTATCAGCAATGTCATGGAATCCAGCATTGCTTCGGATATGAAATCTTTCCTCTTCTCCAATGGCTTGATCTCTGACCATCAATTTGGTTTCAGACCTGGTCACTCTACTCTGGACATGCTGCTTCTGCTTTCTCAACAATGGATGGAGGTCCTCAATGCCAAACAGGAAATTAGAGCTGTCTCCCTTGACATATCACGTGCCTTCGATGCGGTCTGGCACCACGCTCTGCTCACCAAACACTCCTCCTTTGGTATCCATGGAAATCTCCACGCATGGCTGGCGGACTTCCTCTCTAGTCGTAGTCAACGTGTGGCCCTGAATGGGTTTCTCTCATCTCCTCTTCCTGTTCAGGCTGGAGTTCCCAAAGGCAGTGTCCTGGGCCCTGTTCTTTTTCTGGTCTTCATCAATGATCTCTCCGACTCTCTTGAAAATCCTCTCTATCTCTTTGTTGATGACTCTACTCTCTGTCGCTCCATTCCTCATCCCTCAGATCGGCAGTCTGCAGCCTCCTCACTCTCTGCAGACCTGGACAAAATCACAGACTTGGTAAACAAGTGGAACATGTCTTTCAATCCTGACAAATCTCACACTCTTACGATGTCTCTCCGAAAAGACCGACTGGACAACCCTCCCATCCACTTTCTGAATAATCCTGTCCAAGAAGTTCTGTCACTCAAGCTTTTGGGTCTCACTATCTGCCATGATCTTTCCTGGGAAACCACATTTCAAATCTGGCCTCCAAAGCCAGCCGCCGACTGGGCATCCTCCGTCGTGCGAAGTCCTTCCTTGGCACACCTGAGCTCCTCACCACATACAAGGCTTTCATCCGCAGCTCAATGGAATACTGCTCTCCCCTCTGGGCTGGTGCTCCTGCCTCACACCTAGCTCGTCTTCACGCTGTTGAAACCAAAGCGTTCAGAATCATTGGAATCTCCCGCGATGAAGCTAACTCCAAGGGCCTTTCACTCACTCACCGCAGGCAGGTTGGTGGTCTTTCCGTCTTCTACCGACTCCTCTCTGGACTTGCCCCCCCAGCTCTCTCTGGGCTCTGTCCCCCAAATATTCCTACAGGTCGCACAAGACCTGCCTGCAACCCTCTTATGGTTAAACTGCCAAAATCAAGACTTTCTGCTCACCTTCACTCCTTCATTCCTCTTTTCTCCCACCTCTGGAACAAACTCCCTCACTCTCTTCAATCCCACTCCACCCTCCAGGTCTTTAAAACAGCTGTTCACCACCATCTCTTATCTTCCCCCATCCAAAACCTTGATCTTTTCTACCCCCGCTAATTTCACCCCAAATCCTACACTTTTTTGAAATACCAACTTCTGTCCTGGAAGTCCTTGGTCTCCTTGTGTTTTATACCTCTCCTCCCGCCCCCCCCCCTTCCCACGCCTCCTCCCCCCAGGCCCTCTCCCTCCCGTGCTTCTCCCTGCTCTCAGCTGTTGTGTTTGTGTGCTTCCGCTCCTCTCCCCATCTTGTCTTCCGCTCCCTGTTTTTGTATGTTTTGTTTGTCTGGTTGATTTGTTTGTGGAATAAATGTTAGCTCTTTCACGAGCCTCGATTCAGTATACAAAAAAAAAAAAAAAAGGAAACATTTTTCTGCTACCTTTGTTGGAGGCATCAGTTTGGACAGAAAATGGCAAAGGTCTTTCAGATTGAGTCAACATTTTCACCACATCTCCCACTGTCTTTGGTGCAAGCACTTCTTTTAGCAATGCCTCCGCTTTCGTTCTCCCACAAGACATTTTCTTGGCAATTTTTGAGTCTTGCAAAATCTTCTGGTTCAGCTTCTGTGCACAATCAGCACTGTTGTAGCTCAGGTTATGCTTGACAGTGTGATACACATGAGCCAACTCTGCAGCTGTTACCTGGAAGGGAGGAGCCATTAATTAGATTAAACAATGTTAATGGATTTTTTAAAGTTAAATACACAATACCATATTTATGAATTATAATATATAACAGACTGATAGTGCTATTTATTAATACTTTATTTATAATTTGTAAATTGTCATATTTAGGCTCATATAATATAAACTATCATTTGGTCTACTGTAGACATTATAAAAGAAATCTAATTTTAACCTTCGGTCCAAAACCTGTCAGAATGGATGGAGTAGGCCAGTAGGCTATTGGCAGCATCATTAATTTCCACTGAATTGATTGAGCCTGGGCGTAGCCTATAGGCTTGACTAATTAGATTAGATTAGATTAGATTTAACTTTTTTGTCACTGTGTGGAGTACAAGTACTGACACAATGAAATGCAGTTTGGCATCTAACCAGAAAGTGCAAAATAGTGTTATAAATGAGAATATTATGAATATACAGAATAAATATAACATACAGTATGTACAGTGGAATATATACAAATATGGGTATGGAGAATGAGAAAATATAAATAATATAGAATATTTGTATGTAAGAAAATATAAATAATATAGAACACTAGCTGAAGTACCCGGCATTGCCAGGTAACAGAGTCGTTTCCTGGTGGGAATATGAATAGATGGGGGAGGTGGGAAGGGAGAGAAGGGGCAGGGGGAGGAAGTGGAGGTGGGTGAGGAGGGGTTGGAGAGGACAGTGAGGATGGGGGTGGAAGAGGAGTGAGGATGGGGGGTGAAGAGGAGTGAGGATTGGGGGGGGGGAGTGGAGTGAGGATGGGGCAGGGGAGTGAGGATGGGGGGGGGGGGGGGAGGAGAGGGAAATGAGATGTAGAAATACCGCCAGCCTATTCATTTTTCACTATTAAAATATTCAGGAAATCATTCAATCAAATATATAATCAGAACAGTACATAAATTAGCCTATACAACAACATACCATATCTGCCTCAGGGGATGTCTGACTCTGAGGTAAAAGGAATTGAGCGATTCCACTCCGTGTCTTCTGCTCTTTCGCTGCTCGGACATGGTTATAACCTGCTGCGTGCTGCTCGGACATGGTTATCACCTGCTGCGTGCTGCTCGGACATGGTTATCACCTGCTGCGTGCTGCTCGGACATGGTTATCACCTGCTGCGTGCTGCTCGGACATGGTTATCACCTGCTGCGTGCTGCTCGGACATGGTTATCACCTGCTGCGTGCTGCTCGGACATGGTTAACACCTGCTGCGTGCTGCTCGGACATGGTTATCACCTGCTGCGTGCTGCTCGGACATGGTTATCACCTGCTGCGTGCTGCTCGGACATGGTTATCAACTGCTGCGTGCTGCTCGGACATGGTTATCACCTGCTGCGTGCTGCTCGGACATGGTTATCACCTGCTGCGTGCTGCTCGGACATGGTTAACACCTGCTGCGTGCTGCTCAGACATGGTTATCACCTGCTGCGTGCTGCTCGGACATGGTTATCACCTGCTGAGTGCTGCTCGGGCATGGTTAACACCTGCTGCGTGCTGCTCGGACATGGTTATCACCTGCTGCGTGCTGCTCGGACATGGTTATCACCTGCTGCGTGCTGCTCGGACATGGTTATCACCTGCTGCGTGCTGCTCGGACATGGTTATCACCTGCTGAGTGCTGCTCGGACATGGTTAACACCTGCTGCGTGCTGCTCGGACATGGTTATCACCTGCTGCGTGCTGCTCGGACATGGTTATCACCTGCTGCGTGCTGCTCGGACATGGTTATCACCTGTTGCGTGCTGCTCGGACATGGTTATCACCTGCTGCGTGCTGCTCGGACATGGTTATCACCTGCTGCGTGCTGCTCGGACATGGTTATCAACTGCTGCGTGCTGCTCGGACATGGTTAACACCTGCTGCGTGCTGCTCGGACATGGTTATCAACTGCTGCATGCTGCTTCATGTCAGACAGTCCACAATGGGCGATCGAAAAAGCTCGACGGCAAACCGTACAATTTGCCTTGAACTCGTTGCCACTGAGAGAACTGACCCACTCGTATTCCGTCTGCCATTCGGATCTGTACTTTGACAGCCTCTTGCGTTTCACCGGCGGACTTATTGCACTGGCACTGACCGATATTTTAAAAAAAACGCGTGTCTGAGTCTCCGTAACTAGGGCAACGGTGACGTCGACACTGAACTTGGCTGCCATTCTCTTCCGCAAATTTTGATTGGGAACATCTACACTGTGTGTTACGAAACGGTTTCGGTTTTACTAACTATCATGTCATTCTAACCATTGTGAAGACCTCTTGTATTATGGAAGTATGGTGTGCATGAAAATACAGGACAAATC
Organism: Myxine glutinosa; assembly: GCF_964187855.1. NCBI lineage: Eukaryota > Metazoa > Chordata > Myxini > Myxiniformes > Myxinidae > Myxine > Myxine glutinosa. The sequence continues at coordinate 85,421,374 of NC_136263.1, read as the reverse complement.
GCGTCCCGTATTGACTCGATACGGGACACTGCATTTTATTCGCCAATACGGGACGATCCCGCATTATACGGGACGTGTGGCAACCCTACTCAGGGCCAGTATTCTAGCATTCATTACATTCATTCACCATGGTGACGCCACATCTTTTTGCGACCTTTCGAGCTGGCACTACCGTACTCGGACCAAGGATTCCACACATCACCCAGCTCATTCTGAGGCGCCCCACAGCCGCTCACGACAGCTCACCACCACCCCCGTAGCCACCTTGAATCTACCTGAATTCTGCGCTTTATGCGTGCAATGCAGGGCGTGGCTTCCAGGCGAGCACAATGTGTGCAGCCTCTCCCATTGGTGCGCACTTGAAGGGGTGGTTCCTGGAAAGTCCCATCGCCACTGAGGAGGATCGCGACAAAGCCCTCATCCCTCCTTTCTCGTGCACAGCAGCAAGGGAAGCCCAGGCCCCTCCTCTCACGCGAATACTCATCTGTACAGCACGTATATCGAGTGACTCGCCGCTGTGCCTGAAAGACCCAGCTTTCATGCTCCTTGCATGTGGTGTGTTTGAAAAGGTTTTGAAAAGGTGACAAATATTGAGATTTTCAGTTCCACCAAAAAAACTTTTATTAGATTATTTTTTCTTCTCTTCGCTTCTCTATTTTCTCACTTCGTTTTTGCATTTAAGACCTAGCCTCGATGAGGACTACACAGTCCATGATTGGATCCTTTAAACATAATATATATTTTTCAGCTCATCTATTAAAATAACGAGAAGCACCGACTCAGTCGAGGGGATGAGAGGTTGGGGGAGGGTTGGTAGTGGGGGAGATGGTGCAGATATATTTTGTGGTATGGCTAATTATCACCGCTATCTGCAGCAGGGTCAGTAAACCACTTGCACTGTGGCACGTGTACACGCAGAAATTGTAAGTCGTCTTCACCTTCTCCCCCCTCCAACCCTCGCCACCCCCTTGCAAGGGAGGGGGGGAGTGGTTGTGCCCATTGCCTTATAATGGGCACTACAGTACCAACACGTATGCAATTCATTTTATTACACTCTAACAGTAACACAAACAACACAGATAGACATTATTTACTTACGAGCAACGGTACCGGCCCTATGGGCGGGGCTTCAATTGGGAAGCCCAAATGAAAAGGCAAAATATCAGAAATTGAAGGCTTTTTTTATTTTAAACGATTCATATAAACATCCGTTGAATCATATCACATGCAAATCATAAAAATCTAAACAGTAGATGGCGCCCATTTTGAAAAAAGATTGAATTCTGCAAAACGGAAGTTGCCGCTGCACGTCTTTCTCAGTCGCACGTTTATATGTTAAGAGTGCGCGCCGAATCTGTAACACAGAAGCGGCCACTACACCTGTTCCTCAGTCGCTTTGCACACGCCGCCATGTTACTTCGGAGCCGCACGTTTATAGAGGAAGAGTTCATCAGGAGTCGATCTACTCTCTCCTGGTACGTAGAATAAACAGTATTTGTAGAATTTCAACAAAAGCCACATCATTGTTCATATCGGTAAATATTATTCCATCGTATTTGGAACAACTGGAAAATTGGAAAACTTGGAAAAATTGGAAAAACAATACAGCCCATTTTACTCCCAGGGGTCCCGGGAATACCCACCCAAAATATCGTTGCGATCGGTTGAGCCGTTTTTGCGGTACCTTCGAACGGACGGACGGACATTTGGTGAATTATAGTAAGATGACGTCATAAAGGGTGCTGTTAGTGGCTGGACATGAATACGCTTGCACCATAACATGTAGATGTTCCACATTGATGGTGGGGTGAGTGTGTATGCATTTTATTAGCTTGTTTAATACCTCAAGTGAAAAAGAATAATTTTTGTGCCCAACACAGACTAATTTTCTGAATAAATCGCGTTTTATTTGCACATGGTCACTTTTTCTCAACCACGAATTACAAGTTCAATGAAAGCTTTTAGTCTAGTAGGAAGACTAGGTCCCCCTGCACCCCCCGGAGATATACTTCTAATCAGTGTTTCTAGATTGGAAAAAATGTGTAGAAAATGACTAGCTATGGCCCCAAGCTGAAAAAATGTCCCACATACCATTTTTATGCAAATTACTGCTGCCATTATAAAAAAAACGATTTTTGACATATCTCAGCCAATATTGCAGATAATTGAAAAATGAAGGTGTCTAGACCCATGTTTTGAAGGGCATAGATCATGATAGAACTATTCATAACATGATTACATGTGTCTATGGTATACTAGTATGCATATTAATGCTGTAATTACAAAATAATCAGTTTTACAAATGATAAGGATACGTTAATACTGCAGATAACTTAACATGGTACATAAGGGGTCTAAACCCAGGTATTTTCAAGGTTAAATGTCAACAAGATGCTCCTGAGTCTTGCATAGGGGCGGGACATTGGCAGTAACATTGGTACCACTCAACTTTTCTTCCCACCATTGACTTTGTATTGCGAGAGATTTTCACTTGCTTATTTAAAGGTTTCTCACCCAGCCCACGTAAAATCTACCAACTCCTGCTGTTAACTCCCAAACATATTTTTTTATGTTATCCAATCACAGTGCAGAAATGACAGACTAGAGATCCAAATTAGTGCTGCTATAGCTGCCATTTTACATTTCCATCCATGTAACATGCGCGCTCGCGCGCTCGTATCAATTGGTAATGTCGCGCGCTCGTATCAATTGGTAACGTTGATGTTATTGAATACCTCAGTTGAAAGTTCAGTCTTCCATTCCATCTGTGTGTTGTTCTTGGTATTCATCCTCCAATCTAGCCAGGTAAGATGCTAACTATAATGTTACTCACACTCTTGACTTCAGTTTCTGCATGAAATCATAAACAGGCAGAATAACAGCTGAGCCAGCTAGCACCATGTTAGCTAACGTTAAAGCTAGCCTCATCTATGTACAGTATGTTCCTAATGTCGGTGTAACTTAAACTTTTGTTAATGCCAAACATGAGACATATCTGTTGACTTCTGTATATGAATTGAACCAGAAAGAGGCACGACAGCTGAGCTAGCTACAGTAACTTAGCACAATGTTTCATTGGCCTAGATAGCTAACGTTAGTGTGGAAGAATTTAGATGTTTTAGCTATTAGCACTTTTGATGCCACTAAACATGGTTTAGTCAGCTAAAAAGTACCCTAGTGTAGAACATGACTCAGAACCTCTGTTACCTCACTGAAAACTCAGAGCCTCCTTTCACAGGCACTTTTAACATCATTCGTGATTTCTTATTTGTCATTTAACAGTGATGGTAGACATCGACAGCAAGCATGCCCAAAAGAAAACGGAGTGTAGAACCTGCAGCCCAAAGCTCTCCTCCTACATGCATCCTTCATGTACCATCCATGTCTGATCATGGGGATTTCACGCCCCTCCGTAAAATTAAAGGATCTGCTTCAGAAAAACTGCAACTGCTTCAAAAGATCCGGGATAGACGTCTCAACCAACCGCATGACTCCCCATGTCGTATGCAATCAGTATGTGATCAGATCCCGGCAACTCTTCCTGATGACCTAGAAAGAGTAGGATATCACAGCAAGTGTTATAAGCACTTTGTCCGCCACTTTCATCGTCTGGGAGATGATACAGAACCAGGGCCATCAACCTCATCATGGCATCACTCTCCTCGTAAACCAGGAGGTTCTGCTGAACCCATCTTCCCGCCAGAGTGTATATTTTGTGAGAAAGTTGAGACCAAAGATGCTCATCGCAATACTGAGAGGCCTACAACCTTCCCATCCTTTAAAAACAAAGAAAATGCATGGGAGCAAATCGAAACACGGGCTGAGAAAATGGGTCTCTATCGACTCCATCGAAAGGTGAAAAACAAAGACCTCTTTGCATGTGAGGCCAAACACCATCCGTCATGTTTTAAAGCTTTCCGCACAGCATTCTACAACTATGAGCGTGCGATTCACAGAGCCGAAGCACCAAAGGAGCAGGCTTGCATGTCAGCCGCCCATGAAAAGGCATTCAACTCAGTACTGGAACACATTCAAACCCAGGTCATCCAGCAGAATAAAGTTCTACAGCTTTCTTCCTTGCGCTTGCTCTATGTCGAGGAACTGAAACTGAATGGATATGAGAACTCAAATTATCGGTCAGAGAAACTACTGAAACGCCTACAGAATGACCCAATCAAGGAGCATATCCACTTCACGAAGGTTGATCATGACAAATGTGATGTCATTTCTTTCTGGCTTGTGCACAGCTCAAACATAACAGTTTCCAATGCTCTCGCACGAGCATTCACACTCGGAAGCACAAACAAGAACCAAAATGTTGCCCTCCAACTTCGCCAGGGTATTCTACAGGCTTTCAGAGAGTGTAAAGACCAACCATGGCCACCAACAGCTGAAGACATGGAGCTCAATCCTGAAGACATCCTACCTCCAGACCTTGTCCGCTTTCTCAGCGTGCTAATGACTGGCAAGGAGGGCATCGAGACAGAAAAGGTGAAGCGTCTGGTCTTCTCCATTGGACAAGATCTGTGCCGTGCAGTGTCAGATGGAAAATGGAAGTTACCAAAGCACATTCTCCTCTGTGTGACTGTAAGGCACCTGTTCCGAAGCAAACAGCTCACCACAATACTACACAGGCTTTCTGTTCTCCACTGACAGTTACCATCCTGAGTCAATCAAAGCGCAGGAAAGGCTGAGGCGGGGCAGCTCAGAGAAGATCATTCTGGCTGGACCAGCAACCAGGAAGCCATATGACTTCAAAATGTTCCTTGCAAATGACGACAACAAAAAGCAGATGTGCCAGCTTCTTCTGAAAGTGTGGAGTGGACAAGAGGCAGCTACCAGGCTGGAGAGAACAGAGATGGCTGTGCTGATCGTGGAGGGGAAGGCCCACCAACTTGCCTCAACGAATGGCAAGGTAAAATTGAAAGCCCTTCGTGAATGGCGATTCAATTTGTAATTTTTCCTGAAAAAAAGGTGATTACCTGTGATGTTTGTCTAGATCTGAAACTGGCAGTGACTGGTGATTGAAATGCGGTGCCTTTTTGTGTTTCAGGTCGAGGTACGTGAACTCCCCACGATCTACAGCAACCAGGAAGAGACTGATACCAGGGTGGTTCTGTACCTCCATCATGCTGCTACCATCGGATACAAGAACGCTGTAGTCAGAACACCGGACACAGACATCCTCCTGATCCTGCTCCACCATGCCCACAACATCAAGCTGACGGTGTACCTGGATACAGGGTCAGGGAAGCATCGCCAACTTGTCAACGTCTCTGAGCTGGCAGAATCCCTGGGAGAGGACTACTGTGCCACTCTCCTGGGGTACTATGTGTTCAGCGGAGAAGACTGCACCAGTGCCTTCAAAGGGAAGGGAAAAGTCGGGCCCTTGAAAAAGCTGGAGAAGAATCCCAGGTTTCACAGGGCATTCGGTGAACTGGGTGACAACTGGGATGCCAACCCTGAGGTGGAGAGGCAGTTAGAAAAATTCACCTGTGTGATGTACGGCCAGAGTCGCGAGTCATCAGTGGACATTGTCCGTGCCAAGCTGCTACGAAAAATGGTGGGAGAGGACAAGACCCTCACATCCAAGTCCAAGGTTGATCTGGCTCGCCTTCCTCCATGCCAGTCTGCCCTGAAGCCGCACATCCAGCGTGTGAACCACCGCGTAGCATTGTACAAAAGAGCCGATCAACCTATCATCGAAAAGCCAAAACCTTATGAGGAGCAAGGATGGATAAGGACTGATGAAGGACTGTTGAAACCAATGTGGTCCAGTGGTCCCATCCTACCAACCTCACTGGTGGATCTTCTGAACACAGGAGAGCACGAAGAGGAGGAGGAAGAGGAAGGAGAAGAAGAGTTTGACTCTGACGATTTCGATGAAAATGATGATGACTGACTCAGTGTAGAATCACTAATGCTAATGATGTTTATCTAAAACAAGCAAGAGAAGAGTGGTCACATTGAGTGCTAGGACTATTTTGACAGTTGTAATATTTAGAAAAATAAAACTTTGTGTTAACGTCTGTGTAGACGGACCTTAATATGAGTCTATTATTTCGTAAAACTGTGATTATTTTGTAAATAAAGCACTAATTAGCATACTAGTATACCATAGACACATGTAATCATGTTATGAATAGTTCTATCATGATCTATGCCCTTCAAAACATGGGTCTAGACACCTTCATTTTTCAATTATCTGCAATATTGGCTGAGATATGTCAAAAATCGTTTTTTTGATAATGGCAGCAGTAATTTGCATAAAAATGGTATGTGGGACATTTTTTCAGCTTGGGGCCATAGCTAGTCATTTTCTACACATTTTTTCCAATCTAGAAACACTGATTAGAAGTATATCTCCGGGGGGTGCAGGGGGACCTAGTCTTCCTACTAGACTAAAAGCTTTCATTGAACTTGTAATTCGTGGTTGAGAAAAAGTGACCATGTGCAAATAAAACGCGATTTATTCAGAAAATTATTTGCTTGAGAACTAGACTATTTGCTTGAGAATAATACCTGTTCCATTTGTCTTGTAGAGTGTGCATGAGAAAGATATCTCAACCATCGGTGCAATTGAACAACTGCAGGTATTATTATAATTATTTTGTGTGTACAAGATCGAGGCTCGTGGAAGAGCTAACATTAATTACATGAACAAACTGACACTTGAAACATATGATAAAGGGAGCAGGAGACGAGATTTGGAGAGAGAGGGAAGCACACAAGTACAACAGTAGAGAACAGGGGCATCGGCTGATCTGTGGGAGGGAGAGGGTTGGGGGGAGGAGGCATGGGGAAGGGGGGTGGAGGGGGTGGGAGAGATAAGGAGAAAGTTGAAGGAGTATGGTGAAAGTTAGCTAGAATTGGAAAGGTGTCTTTTGGCTGGAGATGATTGAGTTACGAAGGAAAGAGAGGAAAAAACGGTTGGGGTGAAACACGTGGTCGAAGAACGAACGAACACGAACAAAGAAGGAAATAATATATATATTATTTGGGAAGGAGGGAGAGGGTTGGGGGGGGGGGGGTGGGAAGGGGGTACGAGGAATGGGAAGGGGGGAGGGGCATGGGAAGGGAGGTGGTGGGAGAGGTATAAAACACATGGACACTGCTAGGACTTCCAGGAAAGAAGTCGGTATTTCAAAAAAGTGGATCTGGTGTGAATTAACGGGGGTAGAAGGGATCAAGGTTTTGGATGGGGGAAGATAAAAGATGGTGGTGAACAGCTGTTTTAAAGACCTGGAGGCAGGTGTGGGATTGAAGAGAGTGAGGGTGTTTTTTCCAGAGGAAGGAGAAAAGAGGAATGAAAGAGTGAATGTGAGCAGAGAGTTGATTTTGTCAGTTTCACCAGAAGAGGGTTGCTGGCAGATCTTGTGTGACCTGTTGGAATATTTGGGGGACAGAGCACTGACAGAGCTGGGCTTAGCTAGGCCAGAGAGGAGTCGTTAGAAGACCAAAAGACCACCAACCTGCCTGCGGTGAGTGAGTGAAAGGCCCTCGGAGTTAGCTTCATCGCAGGAGATTCCAATGCTTCTGATAGCTTTGGTTTCAACAGCGTAAAGCCGAGCTTGGTATTGAGGCAGGAGCACCAGCCCAGAGGGGAGAACAGTGTTCCATTGAGCTGCGGATGAAAGCCTTGTATGTGTTCAGGTGTGTCAAGGACGATGCGCACAACGGATGATGCCCAGTCGTCGACTGGCTTTGGAGGCCAGCTTGGAAATGTGGTTTTCCCAGGAAAGATCATGGCAGATAGTGAGACCCAAAAGCTTGAGTGGCAGAACTTCTTGGAGAGGATTGTTCAAGAAGTAGATGGGAGGGTTGTCCATTCGGTCTTTTTGGAGAGACATAGTGAGAGTGTGAGATTTGTCAGGATTTAAAGACATGTTCCACTTGTTTGACCAGTCTGTGATTTTGTCCAGGTCTGCAGAGAGTGAGGAGGCTGCAGACTGCTGATCTGAGGGATGAGGTATGGAGCGGCAGAGAGTGGAGTCATCAGCAAAGACAGCGACGATTTTCCAGAGAGTCGGAGAGATCATCGATGAATGATCGTTTTAAGGCCATTTTCCCCGCCAGAGCGGGGGTTAGCCTTGCGGGCCCCATGACAATCATGGTTCCCTGTTTTGAGGCAATGTTTTTATGGCCGGATGCCCTTCCTGACGCCAACCCTTGGTCACGCTCTTACGATGCGCAGGGATACGGTGTACCTATTCTAAAGGAGAGATCATCGATGAAGACCAGAAAAAGCACAAGGCCCAGAACACTGCCTTGGGGAACTCCAGCCTGAACAGGAAGGCGATTTGAGAGAAACCCATTCAGGGCCACACGTTGACTATGACCAGAGAGGAAGTCTGCATGTCATGCATGGATATTTCCATGGATACCATAGGAGGAGAGTTTGGTAAGCAGAGCGGGGTGCCAGAGCATATTGAAGGCACGTGATATGTCAAGGGAGACGGCTCTAATTTCCTGTTTGGCATTGAGGACCTCCATCCATTGTTGAGACAGCAGAGGCAACATGTCCAGAGTAGAGTGACCTGGTCTGAAACCAAATTGATGATCAGAGATCAAGCCATTGCAGAAGAGAAAGGATTTGATTTCCGAAGCAATGATGGATTAAATGACCTTGCTGATTATTGGGAGCATGCTGATTGGTCTGTAGTTGCAAGGATCTGTTTTTGCACCTTTTTTGTGTAAAGTGGTAATGTTGGATGATTTCCAAGGAGATGGCAGATAACCTTGAGCAAAAGAGAGAGGTGAAGAGAACATAGAGAGGGTGAGATAGAGCGGAAGAGCAGGATTTTAGGACCCGTGGGCTGATGCCGTCTGGTCCAGTTGCAGAATCAGAGTCGAGGTTTGACAGAAACTTATCCACCTTGTCAGGAGAGAAGGATGCAGAGTCCAGGAGCAGCTGGGTTATGCAGAGTCCAGGAGCAGCGATGGGAGCGATGGGTTTGGGACACAAGGTTTTGAGGCAAACCCAGAGTTGAGGCCTTCAGCTTTTTCACATGCGGAGTCAGCTGTGTAGCCGTTTGAGGTAAGGGAGGGGATGGAGGGGGAACAAACACCAGAAATAGATTTTACCAGATGCCACCAGGATTTTGAAGAGGCAGACAGGTTTGAGTGTTCAGTCTTGAGAGTGGAGAGATATTGTTTCCTGGCTCTCCTGAGGGTAGACACACACTTGTTCCGGCTTTGTGAAAGGAAATGAGATTGCCTTCGGTTGGATTTGCCTTCCAGGAGGCGAAGGCAAGTATTTTCAGGGAAACTGCCTCACCACAAGATCCCGTGTACCATGGACGGGAGGAAGGGTATGACAACTGAAGACGAGATTTGATAAATCTGTGCATGAGAGAGAGCTATTTACTTTGGAAGAATTCCCAACATGAGTTGATGTCAGAGGTGGTAGAGATGGGAGACCAGTCCAGATGATTGATGGCTGCTTGAAGACAGTGCCAGTTGGCCTGAGTGAAATGCCAGGCTCATCGACGCTGAGGAGGCTCTCTGAGAATGGCCAGGGAGATGTTCACTTTAACAAGCATATGGTTAGATGAACCGATTGGATCAGAAGAAGAGCAGCAGACATTTGCAGGGAAGTTTGTCATAACCAAATATAGAAGAGAAGATGCTCCATTGACTGAGATTCGGGTCGGGAAATTGACAGATTGTCAGTCCCAATGAGTCGCAGAAGTCCTGTTCTGAGGTGCCATGGCTGGGGAGAGAGGTACCCTGGGGAGAGAGGTCATGAAATTCTGTCGAACGTCTGAACCCAGGTGTCATGCGTCTTTTGCCCGCTACGCGGCCGTTATAAGGACTCGGTCATTCAGCGCTATGATCATACCTGAGACATTAACTGTATGCTATGCTGGTGCATAACTAGATGGTACGTACCGACACTTTGTTACGGCTTGCTTGTGCTCATATGTAAACTCATTACTAGTTCAGATGTATGCTGAATATTGATATGATGTTCGCTGGTTCTCTTTACAGGTATTGTTAGGGATCGAATGATATTAAACTCATGATCTGAGCCAATGTTGTAACTCTGATTCTTACAACACCCACACCCAGCCAGCTGGCATGATGACAGTTGAAATCACCACATATGCAGAAGAGAGAGTTGGGATGAGTTGATAAAAGTTGGTCCATGTTATCAGACAGCAAGATGTAGATGCAGTCATCACTGTTTAGTGGACGGTACAACACACATACAGACTTGGCATTTAATATGGAATATTTTTTTTTCCTTGACTTGGGTTTACTTTCTTAACTCAGTATATCAATCTGGTGAGTTTCTTTTACACTTTGGTGATTTATTTGTTAAAAGAACCATGTCACTGATTGTCTGTCGCAGCAAGAAGTCAACAACAGGATTATATCACAGGTGGCGTGGCAAAATGTACGGACAGGTGCATTTGACGATTGGCTTCACAGTCGGGTATACAAGGGTTGTTGCGTTCTGTATTAGTGGAAAACAACTGCTGCACGTCTCCAAAAGTTATTTCCGCGTCCTCTGGAGATGGTCCGTCAACTCGACAATGCTGTTTGTCATGGAGTGGTGGCTTTACGAAATTACGGCATGAAAGAGCGTGCTATTGCTCGGCAGTATGGCATCACTCAAGGTCAGGTGTCAAAGATCCTGAAACGAAATGCTCAGAGGGGTGTCCCTACTCCAATACCGAGGCCAGGACGTCCCCGCAGAACCACAAGGAGGGATGATCGCCAGCTGCACCGGTTAGTCCGCAATGGCCGTACCAAGTCAGCTAATCGGCTTAGGGCTGAGTGGCAGCAACTGACAAATGTGCCTGTATCCAGAAGGCGAGTCAACCAACGACTGGTTCAAGCAGGCTATCGTGCCAGGCGTCCCCTGAGAAAGCCACGCCTGACCAGACAACACAGCCAGCGCCGATTGCAGTGGGCCAGAGAGCACCGTCAATGGCAGCCAGGACACTTGAATCATGTGATCTTCAGTGACGAGTCTAGATTTCTGGTCTATCGTCAAGATGGCCACGTCCAAGTGTGCAGACAAGTGCATGAAGCCTACAACGAAGATTGTATAGTGCCAAGAGTCCAAGCTGGAGGTGGTGGGGTGACCGTTTGGGCTGCTTTTCATGCAGGGGGCAAAACTGACCTGGTTGTTCTGAATGGAAACCTGAACCAGTTCAAGTACAGGGCCATTCTGGAAGAAACATTGCTTCCATTTGCTCGTGCAGCCTTTCGAGGAAACTTTGTCTTCCAAGATGACAATGCACGGCCTCATCGTGCTCGCATGATCCAACACTTTCTTGCTGACCGTGGTGTAAAGCATATGGAGTGGCCTGCCATGTCCCCGGATATGAATCCGATAGAGAACTTGTGGGCAGAATTAACGCGTCAAATCGACCACTTGGACCAGCAGCCGACCTCTGTGCGTGAATTGCAGCAGGCTATTGTCACTGCATGGCAAGCGATTCCTGTCCAAACCTTGGCAAATCTCGTGAACAGCATGCCTCAACGTGTACGTGCTCTCCTGAATGCTCGTGGGGGTTACACGAAGTACTGAACTGTAATTTTACTGTCCGTAATCCCAGTCATAATTTAACTTTTGTTTTTGTTTAAAAATTTTTTGGCTAATGTGCAAAATAAAGAGATACTTCTGGAAAACGTACAGAAGTTTAACACAGTACTGTCCATGAATTGAGTTCGATATCAGTTTACATCACTTTCAAGGATCAATTTATTTGTTTCGAAATGTCAAATGTGGTTTTTGTTTCTTTTAAAGGTCACATTAACAAAATCTAGAATAATTTCAATATAATTCCAATGAACTTTTGGTTCTAAGACATCTTGAAAAGTAAGTTCACCCCCACCAAAAAAATATTCCATATTAAATGCCAAGTCTGTATTAACAAAAGGTGGTAGTGAAGGGGAAGCCATAACCAGAGGTACTCCTGGGGGTGAGGTGAAGAGAGTGAAGTGCAGGGAGAGTGAGGAAGAGAGTTTTTGATAAAGATAGCAAACCCACCTTCAGGACGAGGCTCAGGTCTATCTTACCGGAGGAGCGAGTAACCAGGGAGAGATATTAAGGAATCAGAGACATCTTGAAGGAGGAAAGTTTCTGTTAAGCAGATCAAGACTGGTTTGTCAGAAGCAACCTGTATGGAGAGATCAATCAGATTTGAGCGAAGGCCCCGGATGTTTGAGGTCCATACCATTAAGGAAGAGGAAGGGGGAGCATCGGATACAGGACAGGGGAGGAGAGGGGCAGGGTAAGATGAGGAAGTGGAGGAGGAGGTAGGGAGAGCTGTTGATCGTGTGTCAGAGATTTCAAAAGAGCTAGGAGAAAGGGAAGGATGAGGAGGACGAAGGGTTTGATGGTGATTGGGTGAGGCACAGTGAGGTGTTGTTTGAGTGTGGGGAGGAAAAGTGAGGGAGAAGGTTGGAGGAGATGGAGGTGAGAGTTGGAAGCGTGGAGGATGCTTTGAGGAGGAGGGGAGAGGGGAGAATTGGAGAAAAAAGGAGGGTGGGGAGATTTGAAGGGGAGGAGGGAGGAGGGAGTTTGGGAAGGGAGGGATGAGGGGGAGTTTAGGAGGGGAGGATCGAAGGCGGAGTTTCGGAGGGGAGGGGTGAGGGGAAAGTTTCGGAGGGGGGGGGGGGGGACAAAGGGGGAGATTTTAAAGGGATGGAGTACAATGTAAGTTTATACCATTTGTTTTGAGTTTATACCACTTATATACCATTTGTTCAAGTTAAAGAATTAACATTTATTGCAGTCTTTGTATCTCGACTGGTTGTGTTGGCAACATTGATGGTTATATTTCATGCAATGTGGCTTTTTGTTGCAGATAAAATTGATGTTTTTTTTGGTTTTTTTTCCGCATGCAGGAATTGTCACCCAAGGAAAGTGATGTGGTTAAAGCCACTGGGGTAAATTCAATAATTTGTCCTTTTTGTAATGCTCATAGAATTTAAACACAAATTGTTGTTTGATGCCCAATCTCTTATTTGAATATGAAGATCAGGTGTTGATATAAGATCTTTGTACCATAGTATTTGTGCAATATTTTCATGTATGGGTATCTGAAAACCTTCCTTGTGCATCTTTAGGAAGGGTCAGCTTTACGAAACGATGCTGATGAACAGAAATGGTACGTGCAACCCTCATGGAACTTTTGTCATATCTTCTCTAGGTTTCTCCTTTCTCTTTTACCCTTCGAATTAAAAAAAGTTTACCCACATCTTCATGATATTTTATGTTAATTTCACCTAGTTGTTAATATAATAATGATGTATTATAACCAATCCTGTTTTTTTTTTCAGAACTCGACGGTAAAATATCAGCAAGAAAAGTGGCTAACAAGATAAAGTCACATGATACATCAGGTTTTAAAAATTCGATACTGCTTCGTGTACATGCTTGACAATGTACATGCTTTGTCCGAAGAACGCAGTTGATTAAAACATACGTTGAAGTTGTACGTTAAACATACGTTAAAACATACGTTAAACATACGTTAAAGTTAAACAACTTATGTTTAAACATAATTAAACATACGTTAAAGCTATATTATGACGTATGAAATATTTACTTTATAGTTTCTGCAGTTTCACTGTGAACACATTACATCAATAAACAGGTGCACATGGGAGAAAAGGTGTAACTTCTAGTTTCAATTGAAGGACAGCTTTTTTTCTCTGTTCTGTGTGTTTCACTTCCTATGCTACGCATAACCTTCTGAATTTTGTCTCTTGCCAATGATTGCTGTCCACTTTTCTTCGTGTCAATTGTTGTTCATATGCTCTGCCTCGGACATAGGCCCCGGAAGCCTTTCAGCCTCATCCATTTAAATTGTTAACCTTAAACCTGTGGAAGTGTAACTCAGTGTAACTTATTGATTGGCACTGGTAACTCATTGATTAAGACTGGTAACGAAGCAGATAGACGATTTCGTAAATGAATGCCAAGAATGTGCACGAACATGGTAATCTCTTGTCCACCTGGTCACAGCCCCAGGCTGGAGCACCCCCCTATCGTTTGGTAAATGGAACTCGCAGCAGGAGGGGAGCGAGCTGGTGCCAGGACTCGGTGCATGCATGACCTCGGGGCATTAGCGGAGAAGGGATTAGCATGACAAGGCCCATAAAAACCAGAGCAAACTATGAGTCAAGAGACTTGTCACCAGAAGCTCTGACCTACGGAACGGAACGGAACCCTGTGAACAGCGCTGAGAGAGAGCACTCATCCTCAGAAGCCCTGCACGACGGAATGAACGCGTACCACGAGTTCGGGCCTGCAGCCGAACAAGAAGGACTATGCGGATAGAGTTAACCTGGTCCATTGAGTTAAACGATATTATTTGGTAATGGAATGAAGTGAATAACCAGTTAATAATAAAGTCATGACCTTTTGTAAAACCTGTTTCCGACCATTGGCGTCTTGAGTCTCACTCACCACTTCCCCGACAATATGGAGGCACCGCTGGGATCAATTGGACACATACAAGACCTTTAAAGGTGAGTGTGTCTTGTTTTTGTCCAGTATGATTTACGAACTTGGGAATAGTTATGTTGTATATACATGGAGGATTTGGTGTGTGGGCTTCTCCACGCACAATTGGTGCAGGAGAGCCCTCAGAAGGAAGATATAGATGAGACCTTTTGGCTCCGGTGATGTGCTCGCGACACAGAGATCCATTTGAGTTGGTCTAGGGTGCTGGGTAGTGGATCACAAAGAACCATTGCTGAGCTGGTACTCCCGGGTGCTGTGGCTACTACCCAAAGAACCATTTTTTGTATGATTAAGATGTAACGATTTTAACGATCGTCCGAGGTAACGTCCTACAAAATGTCTGCTCGTTCTTTTTCCTTTGAGTCGTAATCCTGTTGAAATCTCATTTACAAAAGCGGAGGGTTAGTACGCCGGGGAATGATCGAGGTCCTTGATGGCAAATCAGGAATAGTGAATAAGCGGACAAAATCCAAGGATGGAACGTTTTAAATGATTCTATTATTCGTGAGCTTGCGAGGATATGTACATTATACGCTGGGTATTAAAAGCCTTACTCTGGTCTGCAGGCAAATCGGCTCATGAAGTGCACCATGAGGCGATTTGTTTGCCGGTTCGGTAAGGTTCGGTAAGGTCCGTACATGTGTACAATCGTGTACACCCGTTTAAAATAAATAATTTTTTTTCAGTTTTCCCGCCATGTCTAAAACTCGTTTGATCAACAAATAAATTCATGACAGACAACCCCATCTCATACCGGTCCAGAATTATTATGAAAGATGGCGATTGGATGAAAATTGCATCAAATTTTGTCCAGGTCCATCACTAAGCCTTTGAGACATGCTTCACGGTTGAATGAAAGACAATAATTAAGTGCTTTTGTGGAAAAGCAATGGCAAACCACCCAATGTCACAGGGTCACCACTTTCATGAGCTCAGAGAAATAATACTTCCAAATTCCACTCTGATGGCTCAATGGAAATCGGAAGCAGAATGAAAATCAACAGACAATGGAACAGCTAGCGACGAGTGTTTGTGAGTAACAACCACCCTCTGGTCGAGGCTCATAGGAAAAGTGATACTTATTGATTCGGCACGCTTACAATAGATATTAATGGCGAAGGTTGTGGTTGGTTCGATTTTGCGAAATGAACGTTCTTTGAACAAGTTAAATGGAAAAATAATGAAAAAGTATATAATTGTTTACTCTCTGAAACTGGGTATTGTATAGAACTCTGGGTATAGTTCTCAAATCACTCTGGGTTGTGCCTTGAAGAATGAATTGGAGTTGTGACAAGGTATAGACAGATGGGAGGTTGCGATGCTGGTACTGTGGATTCTATGAGACAAAGTACAGACAAATTTTGTTTCACTTCTAAAAAGATTTGTGGACAAAAGTGGGTGTAAGGATGTAAGGATGTAAGGGTGTAAGGATGTAACGATGTGAGGTAATATTGAGTTATGGAATTAATTGCTTTCAACAATGCAAAGGGTGACAAGATATGGGATTTTAATGGGATAAATATAGAAGATGTTTGTTTTTGTCAAGATAAAGTGACAATTGGCTGAGAAGTCACAGAGGCCGGGTTTTGGGCCTTTGACAGCAGAGAAATTGTGTTTTGACAGCAAAAGACTTCCAAATAATGGTTGTGGCAAACAGTGACTTCTGGGATGACAGGGGTGTGGGGTATTTGGCATCGCCAGACTAGCTTATTGGTTTAGGAATGTTTAGAGGTCATTGCAATGTGATAATTACTTGTGATCATTTGTGAAATTTCATGAACAGATATGTGAAATGGATGTAATTTGAGTGAGTATGAGAAAATTTGGTGCGGGATTCGTGGAATGTACAAGGCCGGACATGATCATTGGGAATTCAATTGAACCAATCGACTGATATGTAAATCCATTTTCAAATTTCAAGTAAATCGAATGAAAATTAAGGATTTTTGAAACCAACGTTTTGGGAACATTCAAATGTTGGGTTTTGCTAACGTTTCCACAACGTCGCCACAACGTTTCACTTTCGTTGTTGCAACGTTTTGCTCCAACGTTTTGGGAACATTCAAATGTTGGGTTTTGCTAACGTTTCCACAACGTCGCCACAACGTTTCACTTTCGTTGTTGCAACGTTTTGCTCCAACGTTTTGGGAACATTCAAATGTTGGGTTTTGCTGACGTTTCCACAACGTCGCTACAACGTTTCACTTTCGTTGTTGCAACGTTTTGCTCCAACGTTTTGGGGACACTCAAATGTTAAGTAAATCGGATAAGAATTCACGAGTTATTTAATTATTAGCGATTGAGGAAGTACTTATTTAATTAATTACATTTCGTATTACATAACAGTAATTACATTACAGTAATTACCTGAGGTAATTACAGTAATTACAGTTCCGGTAATTACAGTAATCATTACAGTAATTGCAGTAATCTTATTACAGTAATTACATTACATTAACTCAGGCACCTTTTGAGTAAGGAAGCTGATATTTGGACATGACACTGACCAAGTGATGTGGCTGTCAAGGAAAATTTTGATTTATTGATTAATCATTTAATAAATTAACTCGTTGATTTATAAATGACTTATTTAATTAAAATTCCTCAGAGATACATCTTCGGATGAGATACTTGCAGATTGGTTATGCTATGAGCCAATTGATTAAGGAAAATATTTTGTGATGGCCATATTGGCAATTTCGTGGCCATATTCGTGGCAACTCAGTTAGTGCCACTGCACCTTTAAAATGCATCCCTGCGTTCATTTTTCGATCGATTGAGTTGAAATTTTGAACAATCGGATCTGGACTGTCGTTGTTAACGACTCTAGCATGCACTCGTCCAATCAGGATGGAGCGGTATGGTCCCCGGATCATCACTGCCCGCAGTTTTTAATTAGTTTTACTTTTTCTCTTAGTCATATAATTTTGAAGACATGCATGTCATGATATAGGAAATGTTTGTTCTGTTGAACGGAATAAATGTTGTTTATTTTTTGTGGGTGTGTATTTTTGTGTATTTTGGATATATTTTCACGACTAATTCCAGTTAACATCCTGCAAAATTTGCTCGTTTTCTGGCCGAGTCGAAATTGCGTTGAGTTCCTATGGCATGCGCCATTAAAAGCGCTGTGTAATGGTTGAGCTCCCTTTATTTCGTTTTGGTCATGCGGATGAGCAGACAAAGTGACGAATGCTGCGGCTGGAGCAGTAGAAGCGATGTTTTTTAAAATTGAAATGATGTAATTTAATTCAACGTGGTAGGTGGGCAACACCGCAAAACATACCTCTTTTAAGGTGTGTTCAAACCCATGAACATTTCAGCAATCAATACGATGCTGAAATGATGTAATTTAATTCAACGTGGTAGGTGGGCAACACCGCAAAGCATACCTCTTTTAAGGTGTGTTCAAACCCATGAACATTTCAGCAATCAATACGATGCTGAAATGATGTAATTTAATTCAACGTGGTAGGTGGGCAACACCGCAAAGCATACCTCTTTTAAGGTGTGTTCAAACCCATGAACATTTCAGCAATCAATACGATGCTGAAATGATGTAATTTAATTAAACGTGGTAGGTGGGCAACACCGCAAAGCATACCTCTTTTAAGGTGTGTTCAAACCCATGAACATTTCAGCAATCAATACGATGCTGAAATGATGTAATTTAATTCAACGTGGTAGGTGGGCAACACCGCAAAGCATACCTCTTTTAAGGTGTGTTCAAACCCATGAACATTTCAGCAATCAATATGATGCTGAAATGATGTAATTTAATTCAACGTGGTAGGTGGGCAACACCGCAAAGCATACCTCTTTTAAGGTGTGTTCAAACCCATGAACATTTCAGCAATCAATACGATGCTGAAATGATGTAATTTAATTAAACGTGGTAGGTGGGCAACACCACAAAGCATACCTCTTTTAAGGTGTGTTTAAACCCATGAACATTTCAGCAATCAATACGATGCTGAAATGATGTAATTTAATTAAACGTGGTAGGTGGGCAACACCACAAAGCATACCTCTTTTAAGGTGTGTTTAAACCCATGAACATTTCAGTAATCAATACGATGCTGAAATGGTGTAATTTAATGAGTAATTTAATGAGTAATTTAATGAGTAATTTAATGAGTAATTTAATGAGTAATTTAATGAATAATTTAAGGTGTAATTTAATTGTGTAATATGGTCGACCTTGGGTTTGTTTGGGTTTTGTTGTTTATTTTTGTGGGTGTGTATTTTTGTGTATTTTGGATATATTTTCATGACTAATTCCAGTTAACATCCTGCAAAATTTGCTCGTTTTCTGGCCGAGTCGAAATTGCGTTGAGTTCCTATGGCATGCGCCATTAAAAGCGCTGTGTAATGGTTGAGCTCCCTTTATTTCGTTTTGGTCATGCGGATGAGCAGACAAAATGACGAATGCTGCGGCTGGAGCAGTGGAAGCGATTTTTTGAATTGTTCAATGATTATTCGATATTGTTATGACTTATTGTCAATAGGTATACTAAGTGGCCATGAGGTAGCCTGTTGCTATGTACAGTTTTATTCTATTGTTGATTATACCACATAGCTGTGGTGATAAAGGAAATGTTCGTTTTAAATAGATGATTATGATAGGACCATGACTATAAAATCATGATGATTATTATGAATGATATCATAGGGTTCAAATGCAGAATGATTGCATGAACTTGGGAAAGAACTTTCAAGCCCTATGGGATAAATTGGGTGTTACAAGCGATGGAGTTTCAAAATTTAGCATGATTGAAGGAATTTTACAGTCTTATTTCAGGAGTTTTACGAAATTTATATTGCCAAGAGATTTTGGGTACTATTAAAAGAAAAATGATGAGATATTTTCCCAATGAACTTTAATATCTGCCATCCATTTTGGCTGTCTCACGAATGAAGGATGAGTTGCCTTTAGTGGTTGCAAAGAAAATTTGTGGAGACCAGGCAAAATGGGGAAATATGTCAGATATGACCCTAGGACAGGACGGTGATTCATCAATTGACATGAGGTATGAACCAGAGGTGACGACCGATGAGATTCGATCTCAGTCAATGGATGGACCTGTCCTGACATCATTGGGGAAAGGGCTTATGCAAGGAGTCATCCAAAATGATTAATTTGATTTATTGATGAATATTGATGAATTAATTGAAATTGAATAATTGATTGAATTGTTGATTGATTGAATCTAATTGATTGAATTTAATTGAATAAATTTAACTGGATAAATTGAATTGAATAAATTAAATTGAATATATTGATCGTTTGATTGATGAAAATGCGGTCTCAAGAAAGAAGCTTTAATATCTTTGTGAGATATTATCAATGTGAAGACAACCTTGGAAAATTGAGCAAGGTGGTGAGTTTATATATAGATATATATGTGCGGTTACCATTGTATGATTTCCCCTTCAACAGAGCGGACACCTGAGGATTCACCCATTTCATACTGACCCTCTGGCTCATCTGCAAATACTGATCTGTGAGATTGGATTGTGCAAAAGCCACAGGTGAGAGAGATTCTCTGGAAATCACCGTTTGAACAGGTGGAGAGATCCTTCCTGGAGGTACGAGTGAAGCTTTAGAAGAACAAACGACAACACATCCAACGCTACTTTGATAAAAGGCAGAATGGGAAATGGAGCCTGCAAGAATACACAAGGACAACCAGAGATTCCAGAAAAAGGTACTTGTACACATCATATGTACGACCGTTATGGTGCCGAAGCTATAAGGCAGGTCGAGAATTGGTATTTGTGGACAAAGGGACATGATGAGGAGTTTCCAAGAGAGGGTACATTTGAGCGAAGTCGATTGGAAAGATTGGAACAAAGATTGAAAGCCAGGAAGAGACAGAATCTAACGGTAGACTGGCTTGCATTCCATCTTTGGGATGGTGAATCCAGACAACGGGAACAGCAAGAACGGATAACGGATCTAGAACTTAAAATAAAAAGGATACAGGATACAGTGGAGGAGACAAATGCACAACTGCCCTCAAAATTAGGAATGAAAGGGACAGTCGTCCCATTTGATTTCCAGTTGTCTCCCCAAAAAGGACGGTACAGAGAATTTTTTCGTGTTTCGGGAGATAACGAGAGATTGCAGTGGCAACTCAGGGATGTAGAGATGCAGCCCAGCAATACAAGTGCACAGGTGCACAGACCAGGCAACGACAGAAACCGGTGTTTCAAGTGTGGACGGATGGGACATTGGAAAAGAGGATGTCCGTA
This sequence comes from Myxine glutinosa, assembly GCF_964187855.1. NCBI lineage: Eukaryota > Metazoa > Chordata > Myxini > Myxiniformes > Myxinidae > Myxine > Myxine glutinosa. The sequence continues at coordinate 85,400,631 of NC_136263.1, read as the reverse complement.
TACCAAAAGGAAGACAAGTTCATAGGGTAAACTAAGATCAAGGGTACCAGTGCTGACCGATACCTCAGACAATGATTAGGCCTTCATTGCGGCAGGTCCCAAATGACGATTGGCCTCAACAGATTAGATTACTGGACAAACATGAATAACTGTCGATGATTCTTGTGTCTGAAAAGGTTTTCGGAGCAAGAATTATTCATTTTTTCTTTTGCTTGTAAGCAAATTAGTAATTAATTGATCAAATGCCGAAATTGGATCTTTTATGTTGGGCACAAAATTTTAAATTTACAAAGTTGGAACAATTGCTTTGCAAATTTTTGAAACCAAGTGACAAGAGTCACATGATGATCAGGTGGGAATTTCGGACTAGTGTTCCGCATGATTGATAGGTCAGTGGTCGACTGACATGCAAATGGGTGTGTAGTCAAATTTGGATAAATTATGGTGGGAACTGAAAGGGTAATTTCAATGTGACATCATAGGGGTTTTCTAAAAATAAACTTTTTGGTCCATTTGCGTATTAGCATTTATAAAATTGAAGGACAAATTTTATGAAAATGAAATAAAACTGACACCCAACCTGATCTGTAAATAATGGTTCCAACGCAAACAAATATGCATAATGCATGCGTGTGTGTGTGTTTTGTGTATCAATGTTTGTGTTTGTTGTTTTTGTTTTTGTGTATCAATCTTACAAGATTGTTGACACCGACAGTGTGCCTTGTCTGAAAAATAGATAGTTCCATGGGGATGGGATCGCATATCGAGAGAATTCATAAAAAAAAAAAAAAAAAAAAAAAATTGAAATATAATTTGATTATGAAAATTATCACTTTTGTCAAGGGAGATGGAGAATAAAGATTTGATTTGCTGAGTTATGAGCAGCTATTCATTAATAGTAAAAAATTGGAAGTAATCTTGGGATTCCATTGTGATCGAATTTATATGAGAATCAAAGCTATTTATGGATATGAGCTTCATAAAAATGTGGGAGTACAAAATTAGCCAAATTTTGGAGAGGTCTTACACTGACTTCCCAGAGTACTCTGCTCATGGATTTTTATATATATAAACTTGAATTTTATCAGCATATAAATTGTGCTGTATGTATGGATATGGTTTAGGCATAGATGATATGGGAAAATAGTAAAGAAAATTTTGCTGGTTTGAACTATTGTGGGTTTTCAGTTCTGGAGTTCAAACAAAGTCACTGGTTAACAGATGAGAAAGGATAGTAAATAAATTATTTGATGCTGGGCAAATCAAGTACGATATTACTAAGACTTATGAGAGCTATTGTTCTTCCTTACAGCAGTGGAAAATTATTGGAAAAAAAATAGATCCAACATAATGAATCTATAAAAGAATGTGATAGGGATAATATCCTCAATTTGTACTAATTATTTGATTGTGGGTAAAGGAATTAATTTATCATAGTGGATTGTTAACAGCAGCCTGAAAATGCCCTGAGAGTGTGCATCCATGTAATCAGAAATCCCAGATTTGTTTTTACAAACAACATTTTGGTAGAGGTCTTGTGTGGACGAGCACTTCCTTGGTAGATAAAGAACGGTACTGCATGCTGGCAGCCACTTTTGCGGCCAGCTAGGCCAAACAAATTGAGAGGAAATTGTAGTTAAATACGTAAGTTACACATGGCTATTTGTAAAAAGGAAATTTGTTGAGATGGGAAACATTTTTCGAAGGTTTATTAAAGTGTTATAATATGACATGTGGCAAGGCAAACTATTGGATGGGAAAATTAGATCTGGCTATAGAATAAATTTATTGACCCCTTGAAGTTAATTCTTCGAATCATTGTTTCACTGGCATTTTTTTTGTTCAAATTGGAAATAGTTTGGTAGAGCTTTGGTTAAAACCTTTGGTTGCGGTATCTTGGAACGAAATGATAAACCATAGGAGATTGATAAGAATAGAAACAAATATGGACCCAAAATAGAAAGTTGGATTCATGCCTCTCATTGCAAGCAAGCACATGGGGCTAAGGTGGACGATCCCACAGAAAATGAGGCTGCACCTAGCAGCCCAGCAGAACATTCAGTGGCAGATAAATGATAGTCGTGATTTACAGTCATTTGAATTACATTTTAACACCCCTTGCATTGATAAACATTACATTTTCAACATGTGATATTCCTACTTGGGATAGTGACATTTATTTGCCTACATGACATACAATTACCTGCTGATATTAATACAACATGAGTGAAAAATGTATCACAACTACACTCATGATCAGGGGATTGAGTTCAACCCCGGGAGATAGGGGGATAAGGGTAAGACAAATAAGTGAATCCTCTTGGATTGCGCTGAGGTTCGGGCATGGAATTTCTAGGAGGAAGTATAATTTGTATGCAATGAAAGTACATGTAATATGGGATCGAGTAAGATCGAGTAAGCTTCACTCGATCGAGTAAGCAAAATGCATCGAGTAAGCTTCACCAGTGCGCGTGCGCGAATTTACGTCACGTCGGCAGCGAGAAGGCGTTCCCCAACACGAACCAATCAGGAACTGCCACGCCCACTTATATGATCTCAGAATTCCTGTGACAGGAATTAGCGTTACACTGGCTGGAAGTCATTCGCTAGAGGCGCTTCCTCAGCGCCAATCACCAGTGCGCGTGCGCGAATTTACGTCACGTCGGCAGCGAGAAGGCGTTCCCCAACACGAACCAATCAGGAACTGCCACGCCCACTTATATGATCTCAGAATTCCTGTGACAGGAATTAGCGTTACACTGGCTGGAAGTCAATCGCTAAAGGCGCTTCCTCAGCGCCAATAATCTGATTTATGTTACATATTAAGGGATTTTCTTTATTTACCTTTTAGGAAGCTTGTTAGTTTGGTATATAATGTTGAATGTCATCGACATATAATTATGTCATAGGTATGAATATATACAAGGAGTAGCAAACTTGTTTGTTGGGTTAGTAGTTATATTGGCAATTGTTTTAGTGGTGGCTTGCTTGAAAGCCTTAGTGACGGTGTGTTTGAATAAGGTAACCAACAACACGATGATAACGCATGAAGTGACAAATGAGGAAAGAAATGTGGAACCAGAAAAGGAAGACTTTTATGGCGACATAATTACTGAGATTAAAATATTAAATCAAGTGATGTTGCAAATGAATACAGTAGAATTAAGATAATGGCATAACGACAATGTTATGAGTTGTGTCAATTACAATATCAGTGAACTCATATCAGCACGAGTGACACACTGTTAGAAAAAAAAAAAAAAAAGGAGGGAAAAGAAAAAGTGGAGAGGAATTATGGTAATAATACATTATGCTTAATTTGTTGGTTTGGGAAAATTGTTGTTGGGAATTAGATATTCCCGTTTGTGATTGTAATCATATACAATTTATTTTCTTAGAGTAGTGCTAAAATACCTGCATGAGTTAATTTTTGAACTATATTAACCTGAAAGCAATTGTGGATGCTATTCTTAGTTTAGTAGTGAAATACATACCTGATTGAATATTATTTGTGTGACGCATATAAATGAATATAACTTTTTGAATGTTGTAAGGGAAAACAACAAATTGTTGAATGTGAAACTGTCGGAAGATATACATGATTATGCTGATTTCATGGTAAGATGTACCCTATCTGATTCAGTGTGTGTGGAAAGCAGATTCAGATGTGACTGAGCATAAGGATAAGACGAGATCACATTTGAAGGGGGTGCTAACGGAATTGGGAAGAAGTTCGAGAAAGAAAATTTGTGGCTAAAAAATGAAGTTAAACATGGCATACACCCTCTTTCTCAAAGAATGATGAAGACATTCTCCCGTGTAACTTGGAGATGGATGCTTACCTTCACCAAGGAAATTTATGTGACCATTTGCCTGGATCACACTGCAACATATGAAAGAAAGGCGATCACTTACTCTTGTTCGAAGGCTTCGAACATTCATCACATCAGAAGTTGCAGGACAACGACATTTTACCTGCAACCTCTGTGAAATGCGGGGACATATGTTATTACTTCACCAACTTCCGGGGAGCCAGCATGGAGCTGCAAACCAATGGCTGTGCCTTTTCACAACAGCTGTGCGCGATTCTGCGGGCCACTCCTGGTATGGACCATGGATGACCTGAACACCATGGTCCCAACATCATTGTGGATGCATCCGGCATCCCTGTTCCACATCTTGCTGGCCAATCAACGTCACACCAATACTTGCTGCCCACTCATAATGAGGGAGGAGGCAAGTCAACTACAACTGGGCGAAGGCCTTGTTCAAGGAATTACTATGGTTTACAGCAAAAAGTGGCAAGAATGCTACAAGGAGAGCAGGGTCAGTCTATGACTCCGCAATGTTATCACAACAGCGAAATCCTACACGAAGTAGTGCAGGAGCTATGAAGACATTAGGAGAAAATGTTTCATACCTGGATTCAAACACAAGTGATCAGCCCTTCCTTTCAAACAAAGTCAACATTTGTGTGGAGGCAAACGTTTTTGCCAGATGGTGCAGATGCTTTACAAAACTTGAAAATGAAGTGAAATTGTTGTATCTTGGTGATGGTGAAGTGTTGTTTTGAAAATATATTTGTGATGCAAATGCAATAGATTGAACAATATGGAAGGAGTCAATGACCAACGAAATGTTTTGTGATTCTTGCAGGATGACGGTGTATGCCTAAGGGAATTTGATTACCAAAGTTATGATTATTTACTTATACTTGTAATGATGTTTACTTGCAGTGATTGATTATTTACTTATACTTGTAATGATGTTTACTTGCAGTGATTGATTATTTACTTATACTTGTAATGATGTTTACTTGTAGTGATTGATTGTTTACTTATATTGATGTTTAGATTAATGGTTAATATAAACAAAAACAAAAAGATGAGGGAATTGTGGAAGTGTAACTCAGTGTAACTTATTGATTGGCACTGGTAACTCATTGATTAAGACTGGTAACGAAGCAGATAGACGATTTCGTAAATGAATGCCAAGAATGTGCACGAACATGGTAATCTCTTGTCCACCTGGTCACAGCCCCAGGCTGGAGCACCCCCCTATCGTTTGGTAAATGGAACTCGCAGCAGGAGGGGAGCGAGCTGGTGCCAGGACTCGGTGCATGCATGACCTCGGGGCATTAGCGGAGAAGGGATTAGCGCGACAAGGCCCATAAAAACCAGAGCAAACTATGAGTCAAGAGACTTGTCACCAGAAGCTCTGACCTACGGGACGGAACGGAACCCTGTGAACAGCGCTGAGAGAGAGCACTCATCCTCAGAAGCCCTGCACGACGGAATGAACGCGTACCACGAGTTCGGCGCTGCAGCCGAACAAGGACTATGCGGATAGAGTTAACCTGGTCCATTGAGTTAAACGATATTATTTTGTAATGGAATGAAGTGAATAACCAGTTAATAATAAAGTCATGACCTTTTGTAAAACCTGTTTCCGACCATTGGCGTCTTGAGTCTCACTCACCACTTCCCCGACAATATGGAGGCACCGCTGGGATCGGAGATGTGGGTGTCACCTTCCAAGCCTGAAGAAGTAACATACGAGGAGATAGTGAGGAGGGTGAATGAAGGAACATTATTTCGCCAGGCCACATAAAATCTTAGCATGGTTTCGGGTGAGTGGGTGTGTCGCAGCTGGGACAGGCTACAAGTGCATACCTCACGAAGGTCAGGGTGGTCGGTGGCAGCTTCCCCCTCTGGATGGTCGGCGCCGTCTTCCTCCTCCGAGGTTCCTCCGGGTATCCTCTCGGCGTAGCAGCTCCTCCTCCGAGGTTCCTCCGGGTATCCTCTCGGCGTCGCAGCTCCTCCTCCGAGGCTCTTCCGGGAATGCTCTCGGCGTCGGAGCTCCTTCTCCGAGGTTCCTCCGGGTATCCTCTCGGCATCGTCGCTCCTCCTTCCGTCCTCTGGATGGTCGGCGTCGTCCTCATGGTGGTCGGAGATGAGGGTGTCACCTTCCAAGCCGGAAGAAGTAACATACGAGGAGATAGTGAGGAGGGTGAATGAAGGAACATTATTTCGCCAGGCCACATAAAATCTTAGCTTGGTTTCAGGTGAGTGGGTGTGTGTCGCAGCTGGGACAGGCTACAAGTGCTTACCTCACGAAGGTCAGGGTGGTCGGTGGCAGCTTCCCCCTCTGGATGGTCGGCGCCGTCTTCCTCCTCCAAGGTTCCTCCGGGTATCCTCTCGCCGTAGCAGCTCCTCCTCCGAGGTTCCTCCGGGTATCCTCTCGGCGTCGCAGCTCCTCCTCCGAGGTTCCTCCGGGTATCCTCTCGGCATCGTCCTCAGGGTGGTCGGAGACGAGGGTGTCACGTTCCAAGCCTGAAGAAGTAACATACGAGGCGATTGTGAAGAGGTTGAATAAAGGAACATTATTTCGCCAGGCCACATAAAATCTTAGCGTGGTTTCGGGTGAGTGGGTGTGTGTCGCAGCTGGGACAGGCTACAAGTGCATACCTCACGAAGGTCAGGGTGGTCGGTGGCAGCTTCCTCCTCTGGATGGTCGGCGTCGTCTTCCACCTCCTAGATTCCTCCGGGTATCCTCTCGGCGTCGCAGCTCCTCCTCCGAGGTTCCTCCGGGTATCCTCTCGGCGTCGCAGCTCCTCCTCCGAGGTTCCTCCGTGTATCCTCTCGGCGTCGCAGCTCCTCCTCCGAGGTTCCTCCGGGTATCCTCTCGGCGTCGGAGCTCCTCCTCCGAGGTTCCTCCGGATATCCTCTCGGCGTCGTAGCTCCTCCTCCGAGGTTCCTCCGGGTAACCTCTCGGCGTCGGAGCTCCTCCTCCGAGGTTCCTCCGGGTAGCCTCTCGGCATCGGACCTCCTCCTCCGAGGTTCCTCCGGGTATCCTCTCGGCGTCGGAGCTCCTCCTCCGAGGTTCCTCCGGGTATCCTCTCGGCGTCGTAGCTACTCCACCGAGGTTCCTCCGGGTATCCTCTCGGCGTCGTAGCTACTCCTCCGAGGTTCCTCTGGGTATCCTCTCGGCGTCGGAGCTCCTCCTCTGAGGTTCCTCTGGGTATCCTCTCGGCGTCGGAGGTCCTCCTCCGAGGTTCCTCTGGGTATCCTCTCGGCGTCGGAGCTCCTCCTCCGAGGTTCCTCCGGGTATCCTCTCGGCGTCGGAGCTCCTCCTCCGAGGTTCCTCCGGATATCCTCTCGGCGTCGGAGTTCCTCCTCCGAGGTTCCTCCGCGTATCCTGTCGGCGTCGGAGTTCCTCCTCCGAGGTTCCTCCGGGTATCCTCTCGGCGTCGTAGCTCCGCCTCCGAGATTCCTCCGGGAATCCTCTCGGCGTCGTAGCTCCGCTTCCGAGATTCCTCCGGGAATCCTCTCGGCGTCGTAGCTCGGCCTCCGAGTATCCTCTCGGCGTCGTAGCTCCTCCTCCGAGTAACCTCCGGGTATCCTCTCGGCATCGCAGCTCCTCCTCCGAGGTTCCTCCGGGTATCCTCTCGGCGTCGCAGCTCCTCCTCCGAGGTTCCTCCGGGTATCCTCTCGGCGTCGCAGCTCCTCCTCCGAGGTTCCTCCGGGTATCCTCTCGGCGTCGGAGCTCCTCTTCTGAGGTTCCTCCGGGTATCCTCTCGGCGTCGTAGCTCCTCCTCCGAGTATCCTCCGGGTATCCTCTGGGCGTCGCAGCTCCTCTTCCGAGGTTCCTCCGGGTATCCTCTCGGCGTCGCAGCTCCTCCTTCGAGGTTCCTCCGGGTATCCTCTCGGCGTCGCAGCTCCTCCTCCGAGGTTCCTCCGGGTATCCTCTCGGCGTCGTAGCTCCTCCTCCGAGGTTCCTCTGGGTATCCTCTCGGCGTCGTAGCTCCTCCTCCGAGGTTCCTCCGGGAATGCTCTCGGCGTCGTAGCTCCTCCTTCGAGGTTCCTCCGGGTATCCTCTCGGCATCGTCGCTCCTCCTTCCGTCCTCTGGATGGTCGGCGTCGTCCTCATGGTGGTCGGAGATGAGGGTGTCACCTTCCAAGCCTGAAGAAGTAACATACGAGGAGATAGTGAGGAGGGTGAATGAAGGAACATTATTTCGCCAGGCCACATAAAATCTTAGCTTGGTTTCAGGTGAGTGGGTGTGTGTCGCAGCTGGGACAGGCTACAAGTGCATACCTCACGAAGGTCAGGGTGGTCGGTGGCAGCTTCCCCCTCTGGATGGTCGGCGCCGTCTTCCTCCTCCGAGGTTCCTCCGGGTATCCTCTCGCCGTAGCAGCTCCTCCTCCGAGGTTCCTCCGGGTATCATCTCGGCGTCGCAGCTCCTCCTCCGAGGTTCCTCCGGGTATCCTCTTGGCATCGTCCTCAGGGTGGTCGGAGACGAGGGTGTCACGTTCCAAGCCTGAAGAAGTAACATACGAGGCGATTGTGAAGAGGGTGAATAAAGGAACATTATTTCGCCAGGCCACATAAAATCTTAGCGTGGTTTCGGGTGAGTGGGCGTGTGTCGCAGCTGGGACAGGCTACAAGTGCATACCTCACAAAGGTCAGGGTGGTCGGTGGCAGCTTCCTCCTCTGGATGGTCGGCGTCGTCTTCCACCTCCTAGGTTCCTCCGGGTATCCTCTCGGCGTCGCAGCTCCTCCTCCGAGGTTCCTCCGGGTATCCTCTCGGCGTCGCAGCTCCTCCTCCGAGGTTCCTCCAGGTATCCTCTCGGCATCGGAGCTCCTCGTCCGAGGTTCCTCCGGATATCCTCTCGGCGTCGTAGCTCCTCCTCCGAGGTTCCTCCGGGTAACCTCTCGGCGTCGGAGCTCCTCCTCCGAGGTTCCTCCGGGTAACCTCTCGGCGTCGGAGCTCCTCCTCCGAGGTTCCTCCGGGTATCCTCTCGGCGTCGCAGCTCCTCCTCCGAGGTTCCTCCGGGTATCCTCTCGGCGTCGTAGCTCCTCCTCCGAGGTTCCTCCGGGTATCCTCTCGGCGTCGTAGCTCCACCTCCGAGGTTCCTCCGGGAATGCTCTCGGCGTCGTAGCTCCTCCTTCGAGGTTCCTCTGGGAATGCTCTCGGCACAGGCTACAAGTGCATACCTCACGAAGGTCAGGGTGGTCGGTGGCAGCTTCCTCCTCTGGATGGTCGGCGTTGCCTTCCTCCTCCGAGGTTCCTCCGGGTATCCTCTCGGCGTCGCAGCTCCTCCTCCGAGGCTCTTCCGGGAATGCTCTCGGCGTCGGAGCTCCTTCTCCGAGGTTCCTCCGGGTATCCTCTCGGCATCGTCGCTCCTCCTTCCGTCCTCTGGATGGTCGGCGTCGTCCTCATGGTGGTCGGAGATGAGGGTGTCACCTTCCAAGCCGGAAGAAGTAACATACGAGGAGATAGTGAGGAGGGTGAATGAAGGAACATTATTTCGCCAGGCCACATAAAATCTTAGCTTGGTTTCAGGTGAGTGGGTGTGTGTCGCAGCTGGGACAGGCTACAAGTGCATACCTCACGAAGGTCAGGGTGGTCGGTGGCAGCTTCCCCCTCTGGATGGTCGGCGCCGTCTTCCTCCTCCAAGGTTCCTCCGGGTATCCTCTCGCCGTAGCAGCTCCTCCTCCGAGGTTCCTCCGGGTATCCTCTCGGCGTCGCAGCTCCTCCTCCGAGGTTCCTCCGGGTATCCTCTCGGCATCGTCCTCAGGGTGGTCGGAGACGAGGGTGTCACGTTCCAAGCCTGAAGAAGTAACATACGAGGCGATTGTGAAGAGGGTGAATAAAGGAACATTATTTCGCCAGGCCACATAAAATCTTAGCGTGGTTTCGGGTGAGTGGGTGTGTGTCGCAGCTGGGACAGGCTACAAGTGCATACCTCACGAAGGTCAGGGTGGTCGGTGGCAGCTTCCTCCTCTGGATGGTCGGCGTCGTCTTCCACCTCCTAGATTCCTCCGGGTATCCTCTCGGCGTCGCAGCTCCTCCTCCGAGGTTCCTCCGGGTATCCTCTCGGCGTCGTAGGTCCTCCTCCGAGGTTCCTCCGTGTATCCTCTCGGCGTCGCAGCTCCTCCTCCGAGGTTCCTCCGGGTATCCTCTCGGCGTCGGAGCTCCTCCTCCGAGGTTCCTCCGGATATCCTCTCGGCGTCGTAGCTCCTCCTCCGAGGTTCCTCCGGGTAACCTCTCGGCGTCGGAGCTCCTCCTCCGAGGTTCCTCCGGGTAGCCTCTCGGCATCGGACCTCCTCCTCCGAGGTTCCTCCGGGTATCCTCTCGGCGTCGGAGCTCCTCCTCCGAGGTTCCTCCGGATATCCTCTCGGCGTCGTAGCTACTCCTCCGAGGTTCCTCCGGGTATCCTCTCGGCGTCGTAGCTACTCCACCGAGGTTCCTCCGGGTATCCTCTCGGCGTCGTAGCTACTCCTCCGACGTTCCTCCGGGTATCCTCTCGGCATCGTAGCTACTCCTCCGAGGTTCCTCTGGGTATCCTCTCGGCGTCGGAGCTCCTCCTCTGAGGTTCCTCTGGGTATCCTCTCGGCGTCGGAGCTCCTCCTCCGAGGTTCCTCTGGGTATCCTCTCGGCGTCGGAGCTCCTCCTCCGAGGTTCCTCCGGGTATCCTCTCGGCGTCGGAGCTCCTCCTCCGAGGTTCCTCCGGGTATCCTCTCGGCATTGTAACTACTCCTACGAGGTTCCTCCGGGTATCCTCTCGGCATCGTAGCTCCTCCTCCGAGGTTCCTCCGGGTATCCTCTCGGCGTCGTAGCTCCTCCTCCGAGGTTCCTCCGGGTAACCTCTCGGCGTCGGAGCTCCTCCTCCGAGGTTCCTCCGGGTATCCTCTCGGCGTCGCAGCTCCTCCTCCGAGGTTCCTCCGGGAATGCTCTTGGCGTCGTAGCTCCTCCTCTGAGGTTCCTCCGGGAATGCTCTCGGCGTCGCAGCTCCTCCTCCGAGGTTCCTCTGGGAATGCTCTCGGCGTCGCAGATCCTCCTCCAAGGTTCCTCCGGGTATCCTCTCGGCGTCGTAGCTCCTCCTCCGAGGTTCCTCCGGGTATCCTCTTGGCGTCGTAACTACTCCTCCGAGGTTCCTCCGGGTATCCTCTCGGCGTCGTAGCTCCTCCTCCGAGGTTCCTCCGGGTATCCTCTCGGCGTAGTAGCTCCTCCTCCGAGGTTCCTCCGGGTATACTCTCGGCGTCGCAGCTCCTCCTCCGAGGTTCCTCCGGGAATGCTCTCGGCGTCGTAGCTCCTCCTCCGAGGTTCCTCTGGGAATGCTCTCGGCGTCGCAGATCCTCCTCAGAGGTTCCTCCGGATATCCTCTCGGCGTCGGAGTTCCTCCTCCGAGGTTCCTCCGCGTATCCTGTCGGCGTCGGAGTTCCTCCTCCGAGGTTCCTCCGGGTATCCTCTCGGCGTCGTAGCTCCGCCTCCGAGATTCCTCCGGGAATCCTCTCGGCGTCGTAGCTCGGCCTCCGAGTATACTCTCGGCGTCGTAGCTCCTCCTCCGAGTATCCTCCGGGTATCCTCTCGGCGTCGCAGCTCCTCCTCCGAGGTTCCTCCGGGTATCCTCTCGGCGTCGTAGCTCCTCCTCCGAGGTTCCTCTGGGTATCCTCTCAGCGTCGTAGCTCCTCCTCCGAGGTTCCTCCGGGAATGCTCTCGGCGTCGTAGCTCCTCCTTCGAGGTTCCTCTGGAAACTCTCGGCACAGGCTACAAGTGCATACCTCACGAAGATCAGGGGGGTCGGTGGCAGCTTCCTCCTCTGGATGGTCGGCGTCGTCTTCCACCTCCGAGGTTCCTCCGGGTATTCTCTCGGCGTCGGAGCTCCTCCTCCGAGGTTCCTCCGGATATCCTCTCGGCGTCGTAACTACTCCTCCGGGTATCCTCTCGGCGTCGTAGCTCCTCCGCCGAGTATCCTCTCGGCGTCGTAGCTCCTCCTCCGAGGTTCCTCTGGGTATACTCTCGGCGCCGTCTTCCTCCTCCGAGGTTCCTCCGGGTATCCTCTCGGCGTAGCAGCTCCTCCTCCGAGGTTCCTCCGGGTATCCTCTCGGCGTCGCAGCTCCTCCTCCGAGGTTTCTCCGGCGATACTCTCGGCGTCGCAGCTCCTCCTCCGAGGTTCCTCCGGGTATACTCTCGGCGTCTCAGCTCCTCCTCCAAGGTTTCTCCGGCTATACTCTCGGCGTCGCAGCTCCTCCTCCGAGGTTCCTCCGGGTATCCTCTCGGCGTCGTAGCTCCTCCTCCGAGGTTCCTCCGGGAATGCTCTCGGCGTCGTAGCTCCTCCTCCGAGGTTCCTCCGGGAATGCTCTCGGCGTCGCAGCTCCTCCTCCGAGGTTCCTCTGGGAATGCTCTCGGCGTCGCAGATCCTCCTCCGAGGTTCCTCCAGGTATCCTGTCGGCGTCGTAGCTCCGCCTCCGAGGTTCCTCCGGGTATCCTCTCGGCGTCGTTGCTCCGCCTCCGAGGTTCCTCCGGATATCCTCTCGGCGTCGTAACTACTCCTCCGGGTATCCTCTCGGCGTCGTAGCTCCTCCGCCGAGTATCCTCTCGGCGTCGTAGCTCCTCCTCCGAGGTTCCTCCGGGTATACTCTTGGCGTCGCAGCTCTTCCTCCGAGGTTTCTCCGGCTATACTCTCGGCGTCGCAGCTCCTCCTCCGAGGTTCCTCCGGGTATCCTCTCGGCGTCGCAGCTCCTCCTCCGAGGTTTCTCCGGCGATACTCTCGGCGTAGCAGCTCCTCCTCCGAGGTTCCTCTGGGTATCCTCTCGGCGTCGCAGCTCCTCCTCCGAGGCTCTTCCGGGAATGCTCTCGGCGTCGGAGCTCCTTCTCCGAGGTTCCTCCGGGTATCCTCTCGGCATCGTCGCTCCTCCTTCCGTCCTCTGGATGGTCGGCGTCGTCCTCATGGTGGTCGGAGATGAGGGTGTCACCTTCCAAGCCTGAAGAAGTAACATACGAGGAGATAGTGAGGAGGGTGAATGAAGGAACATTATTTCGCCAGGCCACATAAAATCTTAGCTTGGTTTCAGGTGAGTGGGTGTGTGTCGCAGCTGGGACAGGCTACAAGTGCATACCTCACGAAGGTCAGGGTGGTCGGTGGCAGCTTCCCCCTCTGGATGGTCGGCGCCGTCTTCCTCCTCCGAGGTTCCTCCGGGTATCCTCTCGCCGTAGCAGCTCCTCCTCCGAGGTTCCTCCGGGTATCATCTCGGCGTCGCAGCTCCTCCTCCGAGGTTCCTCTGGGTATCCTCTCGGCGTCGGAGCTCCTCCTCCGAGGTTCCTCTGGGTATCCTCTCGGCGTCGGAGCTCCTCCTTAGAGGTTCCTCCGGGTATCCTCTCGGCGTCGGAGCTACTCCCCCGAGGTTCCTCCGGGTATCCTCTCGGCATCGTAGCTACTCCTCCGAGGTTCCTCTGGGTATCCTCTCGGCGTCGGAGCTCCTCCTCCGAGGTTCCTCTGGGTATTCTCTCGGCGTCGGAGCTCCTCCTTAGAGGTTCCTCCGGGTATCCTCTCGGCCTCGGAGCTCCTCCTCCGAGGTTCCTCTGGGTATCCTCTCGGCATCGTAACTACTCCTCCGAGGTTCCTCCGGGTATCCTCTCGGCGTCGTAGCTCCTCCTCCGAGGTTCCTCTGGGTATCCTCTCGGCGTCGAAGCTCCTCCTCCGAGGTTCCTCCGGGTATACTCTCGGCGTCGCAGCTCCTCCTCCGAGAATGCTCTCGGCGTCGCAGCTCCTCCTCCGAGGTTCCTCTGGGTATCCTCTCGGCGTCGTAGCTCCTCCTCCGAGGTTCCTCTGGGTATCCTCTCGGCGTCGAAGCTCCTCCTCCGAGGTTCCTCCGGGTATACTCTCGGCGTCGCAGCTCCTCCTCCGAGAATGCTCTCGGCGTCGCAGCTCCTCCTCCGAGGTTCCTCCGGGTATCCTCTCGGCGTCGTAGCTCCTCCTCCGAGGTTCCTCTGGGTATCCTCTCGGCGTCGAAGCTCCTCCTCCGAGGTTCCTCCGGGTATACTCTCGGCGTCGCAGCTCCTCCTCCGAGAATGCTCTCGGCGTCGCAGCTCCTCCTCCGAGGTTCCTCCGGGAATGCTCTCGGCGTCGTAGCTCCTCCTCCGAGAATGCTCTCGGCGTCGCAGCTCCTCCTCCGAGGTTCCTCCGGGAATGCTCTCGGCGTCGCAGATCCTCCTCCGAGGTTCCTCCGGGTATCCTCTCGGCGTCGGAGCTCCTCCTCCGAGGTTCCTCCGGGTATCCTCTCGGCGTCGTAGCTCCGCCTCCGAGATTCCTCCGGGAATCCTCTCGGCGTCGTAGCTCGGCCTCCGAGGTTCCTCCGGGTATCCTCTCGGCGTCGTAGCTCCTCCTCCGAGGTTCCTCCGGGTATCCTCTCGGCGTCGCAGCTCCTCCTCCGAGTATCCTCTGGGTATCCTCTCGGCGTCGCAGCTCCTCCTCCGAGGTTCCTCCGGGTATCCTCTCGGCGTCGCAGCTCCTCCTCCGAGGTTCCTCTGGGTATCCTCTCGGCGTCGCAGCTCCTCCTCCGAGTATCCTCTCGGTCCTCTCGGCGTCGGAGCTCCTCCTCCGAGTATCCTCTCGGCGTCGGAGCTCCTCCTCCGAGTATCCTCTCGGCATCGGAGCTCCTCCTCCGAGTATCCTCTCGGCGTCGGAGCTCCTCCTCCGAGTATCCTCTCGGCGTCGGAGCTCCTCCTCCGAGTATCCTCTCGGCGTCGGAGCTCCTCCTCCGAGGTTCCTCCGGGTATCCTCTCGGCATCGTAGCTCCTCCTTCGAGGTTCCTCTGGAAACTCTCGGCACAGGCTACAAGTGCATACCTCACGAAGGTCAGGGTGGTAGGTGGCAGCTTCCTCCTCTGGATGGTCGGCGTTGCCTTCCTCCTCCGAGGTTCCTCCAGGTATCCTCTCGGCGTCGCAGCTCCTCCTCCGAGGTTCCTCCGGGAGTCCTCTCGGCGTCGTAGCTCCGCCTCTGAGTTTCCTCCGGGTATCCTCTCGGCGTCATAGCTCCGCCTCCGAGGTTCCTCCGGGTATCCTCTCGGCGTTGTCGCTCCTCCTTCCGTCCTCTGGATGGTCGGCGTCATCCTCGGAGTGGTCGGAGATGAGGGTATCACCTTCCAAGCCTGAAGAAGTAACATACGAGGAGATAGTGAAGAGGGTGAATGAAGGAACATTATTTCGCCAGGCCACATAAAATCTTAGCGTGGTTTCGGGTGAGTGGGTGTGTGTCGCAGCTGGGACAGGCTACAAGTGCATACCTCACGAAGGTCAGGGTGGTCGGTGGCAGCTTCCCCCTCTGGATGGTCGGCGCCGTCTTCCTCCTCCGAGGTTCCTCCGGGTATCCTCTCGGCGTCGCAGCTCCTCCTCCGAGGTTCCTCCGGGAATGCTCTCGGCGTCGCAGCTCCTTCTCCGAGGTTCCTCCGGATATCCTCTCGGCGTCGTAGCTACTCCTCCGAGGTTCCACCGGGTATCCTCTCGGCGTCGTAGCTACTCCACCGAGGTTCCTCCGGGTATCCTCTCGGCGTCGGAGCTCCTCCTCCGAGGTTCCTCCGGGTATCCTCTCAGCGTCGGAGTTCCTCCTCCGAGGTTCCTCCGGGTATCCTCTCGGCATCGTAACTACTCCTCCGAGGTTCCTCCGGGTATCCTCTCGGCGTCGTAGCTCCTCCTCCGAGGTTCCTCCGGGTATCCTCTCGGCGTCGAAGCTCCTCCTCCGAGGTTCCTCCGGGTATACTCTCGGCGTCGCAGCTCCTCCTCAGAGGTTCCTCCGGGAATGCTCTCGACGTCGTAGCGCCTCCTCCGAGAATGCTCTCGGTGTCGCAGCTCCTCCTCCGAGGTTCCTCTGGGAATGCTCTCGGCGTCGCAGATCCTCCTCCGAGGTTCCTCCGGGTATCCTCTCGGCGTCGGAGTTCCTCCTCCGAGGTTCCTCCGGGTATCCTGTCGGCGTCGGAGTTACTCCTCCGAGGTTCCTCCGGGTATCCTCTCGGCGTCGGAGCTCCTCCTCCGAGGTTCCTCCGGGTATCCTCTCGGCGTCGTAGCGCCGCCTCCGAGATTCCTCCGGGAATCCTCTCAGCGTCGTAGCTCGGCCTCCGAGGTTCCTCCGGGTATCCTCTCGGCGTCGCAGCTCCTCCTCAGAGGTTCCTCCGGGTATCCTCTCGGCGTCGCAGCTCCTCCTCCGAGTATCCTCTCGGCGTCGTAGCTCCTCCTCCGAGTATCCTCGGGGATTCCTCTCGGCGTCGCAGCTCCTCCTCCGAGGTTCCTCCGGGTATCCTCTCGGCGTCGCAGCTCCTCCTCCGAGGTTCCTCCAGGTATCCTCTCGGCGTCGTAGCTCCTCCTCCGAGGTTCCTCCGGGTATCCTCTCGGCATCGTAGCTCCACGTCCGAGGTTCCTCCGGGAATGCTCTCGGCGTCGTAGCTCCTCCTTCGAGGTTCCTCTGGAAACTCTCGGCACAGGCTACAAGTGCATACCTCACGAAGGTCAGGGTGGTCGGTGGCAGCTTCCTCCTCTGGATGGTCGGCGTTGCCTTCCTCCTCCGAGGTTCCTCCGGGTATCCTCTCGGCGTCGCAGCTCCTCCTCCGAGGTTCCTCCGGGAGTCCTCTAGGCGTCGTAGCTCCGCCTCTGAGTTTCCTCCGGGTATCCTCTCGGCGTCGTAGCTCCGCCTCCGAGGTTCCTCCGGGTATCCTCTCGGCGTTGTCGCTCCTCCTTCCGTCCTCTGGATGGTCGGCGTCATCCTCAGAGTGGTCGGAGATGAGGGTGTCACCTTCCAAGCCTGAAGAAGTAACATACGAGGAGATAGTGAAGAGGGTGAATGAAGGAACATTATTTTGCCAGGCCACATAAAATCTTAGCGTGGTATCGGGTGAGTGGGTGTGTGTCGCAGCTGGGACAGGCTACAAGTGCATACCTCACGAAGGTCAGGGTGGTCGGTGGCAGCTTCCTCCTCTGGATGGTCGGCGTCGTCTTCCTCCTCCGAGGTTCCTCCGGGTATCCTCTCGGCGTCGTAGCTCCTCCTCCGAGTATCCTCTCGGCGTCGTAGCTCCTCCTCCGAGTATCCTCTCGGCGTCGTAGCTCCTCCTCCGAGTATCCTCTCGGCGTCGTAGCTCCTCCTCCGAGGTACCTCCGGGTATACTCTCGGCGTCGCAGCTCTTCCTCCGAGGTTTCTCCGGCTATACTCTCGGCGTCGCAGCTCCTCCTCCGAGGTTCCTCCGGGTATCCTCTCGGCGTCGGAGCTCCTCCTCCGAGGTTCCTCCGGGTATCCTCTCGGCGTCGGAGCTCCTCCTCCGAGGTTCCTCCGGGTATCCTCTTGGCGTCGTAGCTCCTCCTCCGAGTATCCTCTCGGCGTCGCAGCTCCTCCTCCGAGTATCCTCTCGGCGTCGCAGCTCCTCCTCCGAGTATCCTCTCGGCGTCACAGCTCCTCCTCCGAGGTTCCTCCGGGTATCCTCTCGGCGTCGCAGCTCCTCCTCCGAGGTTCCTCCGGGTATCCTCTCGGCGTCGCAGCTCCTCCTCCGAGGTTCCTCCGGGTATACTATCAGCGTCGTAGCTCCTCCTCCGAGGTTCCTCCGGGAATGCTCTCGGCGTCGTAGCTCCTCCTTCGAGGTTCCTCTGGAAACTCTCGGCACAGGCTACAAGTGCATACCTCATGAAGGTCAGGGTGGTCGGTGGCAGCTTCCTCCTCTGGATGGTCGGCGTCGTCTTCCACCTCCGAGGTTCCTCCGGGTATTCTCTCGGCGTCGGAGCTCCTCCTCCGAGGTTCCTCCGGATATCCTCTCGGCGTCGTAACTACTCCTCCGGGTATCCTCTCGGCGTCGTAGCTCCTCCGCCGAGTATCCTCTCGGCGTCGTAGCTCCTCCTCCGAGGTTCCTCCGGGTATACTCTCGGCGCCGTCTTCCTCCTCCGAGGTTCCTCCGGGTATCCTCTCGGCGTAGCAGCTCCTCCTCCGAGGTTCCTCCGGGTATCCTCTCGGCGTCGCAGCTCCTCCTCCGAGGTTTCTCCGGCGATACTCTCGGCGTCGCAGCTCCTCCTCCGAGGTTCCTCCGGGTATACTCTCGGCGTCTCAGCTCCTCCTCCAAGGTTTCTCCGGCTATACTCTCAGCGTCGCAGCTCCTCCTCCGAGGTTCCTCCGGGTATCCTCTCGGCGTCGTAGCTCCTCCTCCGAGGTTCCTCCGGGAATGCTCTCGGCGTCGTAGCTCCTCCTCCGAGGTTCCTCCGGGAATGCTCTCGGCGTCGCAGCTCCTCCTCCGAGGTTCCTCTGGGAATGCTCTCGGCGTCGCAGATCCTCCTCCGAGGTTCCTCCAGGTATCCTGTCGGCGTCGTAGCTCCGCCTCCGAGGTTCCTCCGGGTATCCTCTCGGCGTCGTTGCTCCGCCTCCGAGGTTCCTCCGGATATCCTCTCGGCGTCGTAACTACTCCTCCAGGTATCCTCTCGGCGTCGTAGCTCCTCCGCCGAGTATCCTCTCGGCGTCGTAGCTCCTCCTCCGAGGTTCCTCCGGGTATACTCTTGGCGTCGCAGCTCTTCCTCCGAGGTTTCTCCGGCTATACTCTCGGCGTCGCAGCTCCTCCTCCGAGGTTCCTCCGGGTATCCTCTCGGCGTCGCAGCTCCTCCTCCGAGGTTTCTCCGGCGATACTCTGGGCATCGCAGCTCCTCCTCCGAGGTTCCTCCGGGTATCCTCTCGGCATCGTAGCTCCTCCTCCGAGGTTCCTCCGGGAATGCTCTCGGCGTCGTAGCTCCTCCTCCGAGGTTCCTCCGGGAATGCTCTCGGCGTCGCAGCTCCTCCTCCGAGGTTCCTCTGGGAATGCTCTCGGCGTCGCAGATCCTCCTCCGAGGTTCCTCCAGGTATCCTGTCGGCGTCGTAGCTCCGCCTCCGAGGTTCCTCCGGGTATCCTCTCGGCATCGTTGCTCCACCTCCGAGGTTCCTCCGGGTATCCTCTCGGCGTTGTCGCTCCTCCTTCCGTCCTCTGGATGGTCGGCGTCGTCCTCAGAGTGGTCGGAGATGAGGGTGTCACCTTCCAAGCCTGAAGAAGTAACATACGAGGAGATAGTGAAGAGGGTGAATGAAGGAACATTATTTCGCCAGGCCACATAAAATCTTAGCGTGGTTTCGGGTGAGTGGGTGTGTGTCGCAGCTGGGACAGGCTACAAGTGCATACCTCACGAAGGTCAGGGTGGTCGGTGGCAGCTTCCCCCTCTGGATGGTCGGCGCCGTCTTCCTCCTCCGAGGTTCCTCCGGGTATCCTCTCAGCGTAGCAGCTCCTCCTCCGAGGTTCCTCCGGGTATCCTCTCGGCGTCGCAGCTCCTCCTCCGAGGCTCTTCCGGGAATGCTCTCGGCGTCGGAGCTCCTTCTCCGAGGTTCCTCCGGGTATCCTCTCGGCATCGTCGCTCCTCCTTCCGTCCTCTGGATGGTCGGCGTCGTCCTCATGGTGGTCGGAGATGAGGGTGTCACCTTCCAAGCCTGAAGAAGTAACATACGAGGAGATAGTGAGGAGGGTGAATGAAGGAACATTATTTCGCCAGGCCACATAAAATCTTAGCTTGGTTTCAGGTGAGTGGGTGTGTGTCGCAGCTGGGACAGGCTACAAGTGCATACCTCACGAAGGTCAGGGTGGTCGGTGGCAGCTTCCCCCTCTGGATGGTCGGCGCCGTCTTCCTCCTCCGAGGTTCCTCCGGGTATCCTCTCGCCGTAGCAGCTCCTCCTCCGAAGTTCCTCCGGGTATCATCTCGGCGTCGCAGCTCCTCCTCCGAGGTTCCTCTGGGTATCCTCTCGGCGTCGGAGCTCCTCCTCCGAGGTTCCTCTGGGTATCCTCTCGGCGTCGGAGCTCCTCCTTAGAGGTTCCTCCGGGTATCCTCTCGGCGTCGGAGCTACTGCTCCGAGGTTCCTCCGGGTATCCTCTCGGCATCGTAGCTACTCCTCCGAGGTTCCTCCGGGTATCCTCTCGGCGTCGTAGCTACTCCTCCGAGGTTCCTCTGGGTATCCTCTCGGCGTCGGAGCTCCTCCTCCGAGGTTCCTCTGGGTATCCTCTCGGCGTCGGAGCTCCTCCTTAGAGGTTCCTCCGGGTATCCTCTCAGCGTCGGAGCTCCTCCTCCGAGGTTCCTCTGGGTATCCTCTCGGCATCGTAACTACTCCTCCGAGGTTCCTCCGGGTATCCTCTCGGCGTCGTAGCTCCTCCTCCGAGGTTCCTCCGGGTATCCTCTCGGCGTCGAAGCTCCTCCTCCGAGGTTCCTCCGGGTATACTCTCGGCGTCGCAGCTCCTCCTCAGAGGTTCCTCCGGGAATGCTCTAGGCGTCGTAGCTCCTCCTCCGAGAATGCTCTCGGCGTCGCAGCTCCTCCTCCGAAGTTCCTCCGGGAATGCTCTCGGCGTCGCAGATCCTCCTCCGAGGTTCCTCCGGGTATCCTCTCGGCGTCGGAGTTCCTCCTCCGAGGTTCCTGCGGGTATCCTGTCGGCGTCGGAGCTCCTCCTCCGAGGTTCCTCCGGGTATACTCTCGGCGTCGGAGCTCCTCCTCCGAGGTTCCTCCGGGTATCCTCTCGGCGTCGTAGCTCCGCCTCCGAGATTCCTCCGGGAATCCTCTCGGCGTCGTAGCTCCTCCTCCGAGTATCCTCTCGGCGTCGGAGCTCCTCCTCCGAGTATCCTCTCGGCGTCGGAGCTCCTCCTCCGAGTATCCTCTCGGCGTCGGAGCTCCTCCTCCGAGTATCCTCTCGGCGTCGCAGCTCCTCCTCCGAAGTTCCTCCGGGAATGCTCTCGGCGTCGCAGATCCTCCTCCGAGGTTCCTCCGGGTATCCTCTCGGCGTCGGAGTTCCTCCTCCGAGGTTCCTGCGGGTATCCTGTCGGCGTCGGAGCTCCTCCTCCGAGGTTCCTCCGGGTATACTCTCGGCGTCGGAGCTCCTCCTCCGAGGTTCCTCCGGGTATCCTCTCGGCGTCGTAGCTCCGCCTCCGAGATTCCTCCGGGAATCCTCTCGGCGTCGTAGCTCCTCCTCCGAGTATCCTCTCGGCGTCGGAGCTCCTCCTCCGAGTATCCTCTCGGCGTCGGAGCTCCTCCTCCGAGTATCCTCTCGGCGTCGGAGCTCCTCCTCCGAGTATCCTCTCGGCGTCGGAGCTCCTCCTCCGAGTATCCTCTCGGCGTCGGAGCTCCTCCTCCGAGTATCCTCTCGGCGTCGGAGCTCCTCCTCCGAGTATCCTCTCGGCGTCGGAGCTCCTCCTCCGAGGTTCCTCCGGGTATCCTCTCGGCGTCGTAGCTCCTCCTTCGAGGTTCCTCTGGAAACTCTCGGCACAGGCTACAAGTGCATACCTCACGAAGGTCAGGGTGGTCGGTGGCAGCTTCCTCCTCTGGATGGTCGGCGTTGCCTTCCTCCTCCGAGGTTCCTCCAGGTATCCTCTCGGCGTCGCAGCTCCTCCTCCGAGGTTCCTCCGGGAGTCCTCTCGGCGTCGTAGCTCCGCCTCCGAGGTTCCTCCGGGTATCCTCTCGGCGTTGTCGCTCCTCCTTCCGTCCTCTGGATGGTCGGCGTCATCCTCGGAGTGGTCGGAGATGAGGGTGTCACCTTCCAAGCCTGAAGAAGTAACATACGAGGAGATAGTGAAGAGGGTGAATGAAGGAACATTATTTCGCCAGGCCACATAAAATCTTAGCGTGGTTTCGGGTGAGTGGGTGTGTGTCGCAGCTGGGACAGGCTACAAGTGCATACCTCACGAAGGTCAGGGTGGTCGGTGGCAGCTTCCCCCTCTGGATGGTCGGCGCCGTCTTCCTCCTCCGAGGTTCCTCCGGGTATCCTCTCGGCGTCGCAGCTCCTTCTCCGAGGTTCCTCCGGATATCCTCTCGGCGTCGTAGCTACTCCTCCGAGGTTCCTCCGGGTATCCTCTCGGCGTCGTAGCTACTCCACCGAGGTTCCTCCGGGTATCCTCTCGGCGTCGTAGCTACTCCTCCGGGTATCCTCTCGGCATCGTAGCTCCTCCTCCGAGGTTCCTCTGGGTATCCTCTCGGCGTCGGAGCTCCTCCTCCGAGGTTCCTCTGGGTATCCTCTCGGCGTCGGAGCTCCTCCTCCGAGGTTCCTCCGGGTATCCTCTCAGCGTCGGAGTTCCTCCTCCGAGGTTCCTCCGGGTATCCTCTCGGCATCGTAACTACTCCTCCGAGGTTCCTCCGGGTATCCTCTCGGCGTCGTAGCTCCTCCTCCGAGGTTCCTCCGGGTATCCTCTCGGCGTCGAAGCTCCTCCTCCGAGGTTCCTCCGGGTATACTCTCGGCGTCGCAGCTCCTCCTCAGAGGTTCCTCCGGGAATGCTCTCGGTGTCGTAGCGCCTCCTCCGAGAATGCTCTCGGTGTCGCAGCTCCTCCTCCGAGGTTCCTCTGGGAATGCTCTCGGCGTCGCAGATCCTCCTCCGAGGTTCCTCCGGGTATCCTCTCGGCGTCGGAGTTCCTCCTCCGAGGTTCCTCCGGGTATCCTGTCGGCGTCGGAGTTACTCCTCCGAGGTTCCTCCGGGTATCCTCTCGGCGTCGGAGCTCCTCCTCCGAGGTTCCTCCGGGTATCCTCTCGGCGTCGTAGCGCCGCCTCCGAGATTCCTCCGGGAATCCTCTCAGCGTCGTAGCTCGGCCTCCGAGGTTCCTCCGGGTATCCTCTCGGCGTTGTCGCTCCTCCTTCCGTCCTCTGGATGGTCGGCGTCATCCTCAGAGTGGTCGGAGATGAGGGTGTCACCTTCCAAGCCTGAAGAAGTAACATACGAGGAGATAGTGAAGAGGGTGAATGAAGGAACATTATTTCGCCAGGCCACATAAAATCTTAGCTTGGTTTCAGGTGAGTGGGTGTGTGTCGCAGCTGGGACAGGCTACAAGTGCATATCTCACGAAGGTCAGGGTGGTCGGTGGCAGCTTCCCCCTCTGGATGGTCGGCGCCGTCTTCCTCCTCCGAGGTTCCTCCGGGTATCCTCTCGCCGTAGCAGCTCCTCCTCCGAGGTTCCTCCGGGTATCCTCTCGGCGTCGCAGCTCCTCCTCCGAGGTTCCTCCGGGTATCCTCTCGGCATCGTCCTCAGGGTGGTCGGAGACGAGGGTGTCACGTTCCAAGCCTGAAGAAGTAACATACGAGGCGATTGTGAAGAGGGTGAATAAAGGAACATTATTTCGCCAGGCCACATAAAATCTTAGCGTGGTTTCGGGTGAGTGGGTGTGTGTCGCAGCTGGGACAGGCTACAGTACAAGTGCATACCTCACGAAGGTCAGGGTGGTTGGTGGCAGCTTCCTCCTCTGGATGGTCGGCGTCGTCTTCCACCTCCTAGGTTCCTCCGGGTATCCTCTCGGCGTCGCAGCTCCTCCTCCGAGGTTCCTCCGGGTATCCTCCCGGCATCGGAGCTCCTCCGAGGTTCCTCCGGGTATCCTCTCGGCGTCGGAGCTTCTCCTCCGAGGTTCCTCCGGATATCCTCTCGGCGTCATAGCTCCTCCTCCGAGGTTCCTCCGGGTAACCTCTCGGCGTCTTTCCTCCGGGTAGCCTCTCGGCATCGGACCTCCTCCTCCGAGGTTCCTCCGGGTATCCTCTCGGCGTCGGAGCTCCTCCTCCGAGGTTCCTCCGGATATCCTCTCGGCGTCGTAGCTACTCCTCCGAGGTTCCTCCGGGTAGCCTCTCGGCGTCGTAGCTACTCCACCGAGGTTCCTCCGGGTATCCTCTCGGCGTCGTAGCTCCTCCTCCGAGGTTCCTCCGGATATCCTCTCGGCGTCGTAGCTACTCCTCCGAGGTTCCTCCGGGTATCCTCTCGGCGTCGTAGCTACTCCACCGAGGTTCCTCCGGGTATCCTCTCGGCGTCGTAGCTACTCCTCCGAGGTTCCTCCGGGTATACTCTCGGCGTCGCAGCTCCTCCTCTGAGGTTCCTCCGGGAATGCTCTCGGCATCGTAGCTCCTCCTCCGAGGTTCCTCCGGGAATGCTCTCGGCGTCGCAGCTCCTCCTCCGAGGTTCCTCTGGGAATGCTCTCGGCGTCGCAGATCCTCCTCCGAGGTTCCTCCGGGTATCCTCTCGGCGTCGCAGATCCTCCTCCGAGGTTCCTCCGGGTATCCTCTCAGCGTCGCAGCTCCTCCTCCGAGGTTCCTCCGGGTATCCTCTCGGCGTCGTAGCTCCTCCTCCGAGGTTCCTCCGGGTATCCTCTCGGTGTCGTAGCTCCTCCTCCGAGGTTCCTCCGGGTATACTCTCGGCGTCGCAGCTCCTCCTCCGAGGTTCCTCCGGGAATGCTCTCGGCGTCGCAGCTCCTCCTCCGAGGTTCCTCTGGGAATGCTCTCGGCGTCGCAGATCCTCCTCCGAGGTTCCTCCGGATATCCTCTCGGCGTCGGAGTTCCTCCTCCGAGGTTCCTCCGCGTATCCTGTCGGCGTCGGAGTTCCTCCTCCGAGGTTCCTCCGGGTATCCTCTCGGCGTCGGAACTCCTCCTCCGAGGTTCCTCCGGGTATCCTCTCGGCGTCGTAGCTCCGCCTCCGAGATTCCTCCGGGAATCCTCTCGGCGTCGTAGCTCGGCCTCCGAGGTTCCCTCGGGTATCCTCTCGGCGTCGTAGCTCCTCCTCCGAGTATCCTCTCGGCGTCGCAGCTCCTCCTCCGAGTATCCTCTCGGCGTCGCAGCTCCTCCTCCGAGTATCCTCTCGGCGTCGCAGCTCCTCCTCCGAGGTTCCTCCGGGTATCCTCTCGGCGTCGCAGCTCCTCCTCCGAGGTTCCTCCGGGTATCCTCTCGGCGTCGGAGCTCCTCCTCTGAGGTTCCTCCGGGTATCCTCTCGGCGTCGGAGCTCCTCCTCCGAGTATCCTCCGGGTATCCTCTCGGCGTCGCAGCTCCTCCTCCGAGGTTCCTCCGGGTATCCTCTCGGCGTCGCAGCTCCTCCTCCGAGGTTCCTCCGGGTATCCTCTCGGCGTCGTAGCTCCTCCTCCGAGGTTCCTCCGGGTATCCTCTCGGCGTCGTAGCTCCACCTCCGAGGTTCCTCCGGGAATGCTCTCGGCGTCGTAGCTCCTCCTTCGAGGTTCCTCTGGGAATGCTCTCGGCACAGGCTACAAGTGCATACCTCACGAAGGTCAGGGTGGTCGGTGGCACCTTCCTCCTCTGGATGGTCGGCGTTGCCTTCCTCCTCCGAGGTTCCTCCGGGTATCCTCTCGGCGTCGCAGCTCCTCCTCCGAGGTTCCTCCGGGAGTCCTCTCGGCGTCGTAGCTCCGCCTCTGAGGTTCCTCCGGGTAACCTCTCCGCGTCGTAGCTCCGTCTCCGAGGTTCCTCCGGGTATCCTCTCGGCGTTGTCGCTCCTCCTTCCGTCCTCTGGATGGTCGGCGTCATCCTCAGAGTGGTCGGAGATGAGGGTGTCACCTTCCAAGCCTGAAGAAGTAACATACGAGGAGATAGTGAAGAGGGTGAATGAAGGAACATTATTTCGCCAGGCCACATAAAATCTTAGCGTGGTTTCGGGTGAGTGGGTGTGTGTCGCAGCTGGGACAGGCTACAAGTGCATACCTCACGAAGGTCAGGGTGGTCGGTGGCAGCTTCCCCCTCTGGATGGTCGGCGCCGTCTTCCTCCTCCGAGGTTCCTCCGGGTATCCTCTCGGCGTCGCAGCTCCTTCTCCGAGGTTCCTCCGGATATCCTCTCGGCGTCGTAGCTACTCCTCCGAGGTTCCTCCGGGTATCCTCTCGGCGTCGTAGCTACTCCACCGAGGTTCCTCCGGGTATCCTCTCGGCGTCGTAGCTACTCCTCCGGGTATCCTCTCGGCATCGTAGCTCCTCCTCCGAGGTTCCTCTGGGTATCCTCTCGGCGTCGGAGCTCCTCCTCCGAGGTTCCTCTGGGTATCCTCTCGGCGTCGGAGCTCCTCCTCCGAGGTTCCTCCGGGTATCCTCTCAGCGTCGGAGTTCCTCCTCCGAGGTTCCTCCGGGTATCCTCTCGGCATCGTAACTACTCCTCCGAGGTTCCTCCGGGTATCCTCTCGGCGTCGTAGCTCCTCCTCCGAGGTTCCTCCGGGTATCCTCTCGGCGTCGAAGCTCCTCCTCCGAGGTTCCTCCGGGTATACTCTCGGCGTCGCAGCTCCTCCTCAGAGGTTCCTCCGGGAATGCTCTCGGTGTCGTAGCGCCTCCTCCGAGAATGCTCTCGGTGTCGCAGCTCCTCCTCCGAGGTTCCTCTGGGAATGCTCTCGGCGTCGCAGATCCTCCTCCGAGGTTCCTCCGGGTATCCTCTCGGCGTCGGAGTTCCTCCTCCGAGGTTCCTCCGGGTATCCTGTCGGCGTCGGAGTTACTCCTCCGAGGTTCCTCCGGGTATCCTCTCGGCGTCGGAGCTCCTCCTCCGAGGTTCCTCCGGGTATCCTCTCGGCGTCGTAGCGCCGCCTCCGAGATTCCTCCGGGAATCCTCTCAGCGTCGTAGCTCGGCCTCCGAGGTTCCTCCGGGTATCCTCTCGGCGTTGTCGCTCCTCCTTCCGTCCTCTGGATGGTCGGCGTCATCCTCAGAGTGGTCGGAGATGAGGGTGTCACCTTCCAAGCCTGAAGAAGTAACATACGAGGAGATAGTGAAGAGGGTGAATGAAGGAACATTATTTCGCCAGGCCACATAAAATCTTAGCTTGGTTTCAGGTGAGTGGGTGTGTGTCGCAGCTGGGACAGGCTACAAGTGCATATCTCACGAAGGTCAGGGTGGTCGGTGGCAGCTTCCCCCTCTGGATGGTCGGCGCCGTCTTCCTCCTCCGAGGTTCCTCCGGGTATCCTCTCGCCGTAGCAGCTCCTCCTCCGAGGTTCCTCCGGGTATCCTCTCGGCGTCGCAGCTCCTCCTCCGAGGTTCCTCCGGGTATCCTCTCGGCATCGTCCTCAGGGTGGTCGGAGACGAGGGTGTCACGTTCCAAGCCTGAAGAAGTAACATACGAGGCGATTGTGAAGAGGGTGAATAAAGGAACATTATTTCGCCAGGCCACATAAAATCTTAGCGTGGTTTCGGGTGAGTGGGTGTGTGTCGCAGCTGGGACAGGCTACAGTACAAGTGCATACCTCACGAAGGTCAGGGTGGTTGGTGGCAGCTTCCTCCTCTGGATGGTCGGCGTCGTCTTCCACCTCCTAGGTTCCTCCGGGTATCCTCTCGGCGTCGCAGCTCCTCCTCCGAGGTTCCTCCGGGTATCCTCCCGGCATCGGAGCTCCTCCGAGGTTCCTCCGGGTATCCTCTCGGCGTCGCAGCTCCTCCTCCGAGGTTCCTCCGGGTATCCTCTCGGCGTCGGAGCTTCTCCTCCGAGGTTCCTCCGGATATCCTCTCGGCGTCATAGCTCCTCCTCCGAGGTTCCTCCGGGTAACCTCTCGGCGTCTTTCCTCCGGGTAGCCTCTCGGCATCGGACCTCCTCCTCCGAGGTTCCTCCGGGTATCCTCTCGGCGTCGGAGCTCCTCCTCCGAGGTTCCTCCGGATATCCTCTCGGCGTCGTAGCTACTCCTCCGAGGTTCCTCCGGGTATCCTCTCGGCGTCGTAGCTACTCCACCGAGGTTCCTCCGGGTATCCTCTCGGCGTCGTAGCTCCTCCTCCGAGGTTCCTCCGGATATCCTCTCGGCGTCGTAGCTACTCCTCCGAGGTTCCTCCGGGTATCCTCTCGGCGTCGTAGCTACTCCACCGAGGTTCCTCCGGGTATCCTCTCGGCGTCGTAGCTACTCCTCCGAGGTTCCTCCGGGTATACTCTCGGCGTCGCAGCTCCTCCTCTGAGGTTCCTCCGGTAATGCTCTCGGCATCGTAGCTCCTCCTCCGAGGTTCCTCCGGGAATGCTCTCGGCGTCGCAGCTCCTCCTCCGAGGTTCCTCTGGGAATGCTCTCGGCGTCGCAGATCCTCCTCCGAGGTTCCTCCGGGTATCCTCTCGGCGTCGCAGATCCTCCTCCGAGGTTCCTCCGGGTATCCTCTCGGCGTCGCAGCTCCTCCTCCGAGGTTCCTCCGGGTATCCTCTCGGCGTCGTAGCTCCTCCTCCGAGGTTCCTCCGGGTATCCTCTCGGTGTCGTAGCTCCTCCTCCGAGGTTCCTCCGGGTATACTCTCGGCGTCGCAGCTCCTCCTCCGAGGTTCCTCCGGGAATGCTCTCGGCGTCGCAGCTCCTCCTCCGAGGTTCCTCTGGGAATGCTCTCGGCGTCGCAGATCCTCCTCCGAGGTTCCTCCGGATATCCTCTCGGCGTCGGAGTTCCTCCTCCGAGGTTCCTCCGCGTATCCTGTCGGCGTCGGAGTTCCTCCTCCGAGGTTCCTCCGGGTATCCTCTCGGCGTCGGAGCTCCTCCTCCGAGGTTCCTCCGGGTATCCTCTCGGCGTCGTAGCTCCGCCTCCGAGATTCCTCCGGGAATCCTCTCGGCGTCGTAGCTCGGCCTCCGAGGTTCCCTCGGGTATCCTCTCGGCGTCGTAGCTCCTCCTCCGAGTATCCTCTCGGCGTCGCAGCTCCTCCTCCGAGTATCCTCTCGGCGTCGCAGCTCCTCCTCCGAGTATCCTCTCGGCGTCGCAGCTCCTCCTCCGAGGTTCCTCCGGGTATCCTCTCGGCGTCGCAGCTCCTCCTCCGAGGTTCCTCCGGGTATCCTCTCGGCGTCGGAGCTCCTCCTCTGAGGTTCCTCCGGGTATCCTCTCGGTGTCGGAGCTCCTCCTCCGAGTATCCTCCGGGTATCCTCTCGGCGTCGCAGCTCCTCCTCCGAGGTTCCTCCGGGTATCCTCTCGGCGTCGCAGCTCCTCCTCCGAGGTTCCTCCGGGTATCCTCTCGGCGTCGTAGCTCCTCCTCCGAGGTTCCTCCGGGTATCCTCTCGGCGTCGTAGCTCCACCTCCGAGGTTCCTCCGGGAATGCTCTCGGCGTCGTAGCTCCTCCTTCGAGGTTCCTCTGGGAATGCTCTCGGCACAGGCTACAAGTGCATACCTCACGAAGGTCAGGGTGGTCGGTGGCACCTTCCTCCTCTGGATGGTCGGCGTTGCCTTCCTCCTCCGAGGTTCCTCCGGGTATCCTCTCGGCGTCGCAGCTCCTCCTCCGAGGTTCCTCCGGGAGTCCTCTCGGCGTCGTAGCTCCGCCTCTGAGGTTCCTCCGGGTAACCTCTCCGCGTCGTAGCTCCGTCTCCGAGGTTCCTCCGGGTATCCTCTCGGCGTTGTCGCTCCTCCTTCCGTCCTCTGGATGGTCGGCGTCATCCTCAGAGTGGTCGGAGATGAGGGTGTCACCTTCCAAGCCTGAAGAAGTAACATACGAGGAGATAGTGAAGAGGGTGAATGAAGGAACATTATTTCGCCAGGCCACATAAAATCTTAGCGTGGTTTCGGGTGAGTGGGTGTGTGTCGCAGCTGGGACAGGCTACAAGTGCATACCTCACGAAGGTCAGGGTGGTCGGTGGCGGCTTCCTCCTCTGGATGGTCGGCGTCGTCTTCCACCTCCGAGGTTCCTCCGGGTATTCTCTCGGCGTCGGAGCTCCTCCTCCGAGGTTCCTCCGGGTATCCTCTCGGCGTCGTAACTACTCCTCCGAGGTTCCTCCGGGTATCCTCTCGGCGTCGTAGCTCCTCCTCCGAGTATCCTCTCGGCGTCGTAGCTCCTCCTCCGAGGTTCCTCCGGGTATACTCTCGGCGTCGCAGCTCTTCCTCCGAGGTTTCTCCGGCTATACTCTCGGCGGCGCAGCTCCTCCTCCGAGGTTCCTCCGGGTATCCTCTCGGCGTCGCAGCTCCTCCTCCGAGGTTTCTCCGGCGATACTCTCGGCGTCGCAGCTCCTCCTCCGAGGTTCCTCCGGGTATACTCTCGGCGTCTCAGCTCCTCCTCCGAGGTTTCTCCGGCTATACTCTCGGCGTCGCAGCTCCTCCTCCGAGGTTCCTCCGGGTAACCTCTCGGCGTCGTAGCTCCTCCTCCGAGGTTCCTCCGGGAATGCTCTCGGCGTCGTAGCTCCTCCTCCGAGGTTCCTCCGGGAATGCTCTCGGCGTCGCAGCTCCTCCTCCGAGGTGCCTCTGGGAATGCTCTCGGCGTCGCAGATCCTCCTTCGAGGTTCCTCCAGGTATCCTGTCGGCGTCGTAGCTCCGCCTCCGAGGTTCCTCCGGGTATCCTCTCGGCGTCGTTGCTCCGCCTCCGAGGTTCCTCCGGGTATCCTCTCGGCGTCGGAGCTCCTCCTCCTCCTCCTCCGAGGTTCCTCCGGGTATCCTCTCGGCGTCGTAACTACTCCTCCGAGGTTCCTCCGGGTTTCCTCTCGGCGTCGTAGCTCCTCCTCCGAGGTTCCTCCGGGTATACTCTCGGCTTCGCAGCTCCTCCTCCGAGGTTTCTCCGGCTATACTCTCGGCGTCGCAGCTCCTCCTCCGAGGTTCCTCCGGGTATCCTCTCGGCGTCGCAGCTCCTCCTCCGAGATTTCTCCGGCTATACTCTCGGTGTCGCAGCTCCTCCTCCGAGGTTCCTCCGGGTATCCTCTCGGCGTCGGAGCTCCTCCTCCGAGGTTCCTCCGGGTATCCTCTCGGCGTCGGACCTCCTCCTTCCGTCCTCTGGATGGTCGGCGTCGTCCTCATGGTGGTCGGAGATGAGGGTGTCACCTTCCAAGCCTGAAGAAGTAACAAACGAGGAGATAGTGAAGAGGGTGAATGAAGGAACATTATTTCGCCAGGCCACATAAAATCTTAGCGTGGTTTCGGGTGAGTGGGTGTGTGTCGCAGCTGGGACAGGCTACAAGTGCATACCTCACGAAGGTCAGGGTGGTCGGTGGCAGCTTCCCTCCTCTGGATGGTCGGCGTCGTCTTCCACCTCCGAGGTTCCTCCGGATATCCTCTCGGCGTCGCAGCTCCTCCTCCGAGGTTCCTCCGGGTATCCTCTCGGTGTCGTAGCTCCTCCTCCGAGTATCCTCGGGGATTCCTCTCGGCGTCGCAGCTCCTCCTCCGAGGTTCCTCCGGGTATCCTCTCGGCGTCGCAGCTCCTCCTCCGAGGTTCCTCCAGGTATCCTCTCGGCGTCGTAGCTCCTCCTCCGAGGTTCCTCCGGGTATCCTCTCGGCATCGTAGCTCCACCTCCGAGGTTCCTCCGGGAATGCTCTCGGCGTCGTAGCTCCTCCTTCGAGGTTCCTCTGGAAACTATCGGCACAGGCTACAAGTGCATACCTCACGAAGGTCAGGGTGGTCGGTGGCAGCTTCCTCCTCTGGATGGTCGGCGTTGCCTTCCTCCTCCGAGGTTCCTCCGGGTATCCTCTCGGCGTCGCAGCTCCTCCTCCGAGGTTCCTCCGGGAGTCCTCTCGGCGTCGTAGCTCAGCCTCTGAGTTTCCTCCGGGTATCCTCTCGGCGTCGTAGCTCCGCCTCCGAGGTTCCTCCGGGTATCCTCTCGGCGTTGTAGCTCCTCCTTCCGTCCTCTGGATGGTCGGCGTCATCCTCAGAGTGGTCGGAGATGAGGGTGTCACCTTCCAAGCCTGAAGAAGTAACATACGAGGAGATAGTGAGGAGGGTGAATGAAGGAACATTATTTCGCCAGGCCACATAAAATCTTAGCGTGGTTTCGGGTGAGTGGGTGTGTGTCGCAGCTGGGACAGGCTACAAGTGCATACCTCACGAAGGTCAGGGTGGTCGGTGGCAGCTTCCCCCTCTGGATGGTCGGCGCCGTCTTCCTCCTCCGAGGTTCCTCCGGGTATCCTCTCGGCGTAGCAGCTCCTCCTCCGAGGTTCCTCCGGGTAGCCTCTCGGCGTCGCAGCTCCTCCTCCGAGGATCTTCCGGGAATGCTCTCGGCGTCGGAGCTCCTTCTCCGTGGTTCCTCCGGGTATCCTCTCGGCATCGTCGCTCCTCCTTCCGTCCTCTGGATGGTCGGCGTCGTCCTCATGGTGGTCGGAGATGAGGGTGTCACCTTCCAAGCCTGAAGAGGTAACATACGAGGAGATAGTGAGGAGGGTGAATGAAGGAACATTATTTCGCCAGGCCACATAAAATCTTAGCTTGGTTTCAGGTGAGTGGGTGTGTGTCGCAGCTGGGACAGGCTACAAGTGCATACCTCACGAAGGTCAGGGTGGTCGGTGGCAGCTTCCCCCTCTGGATGGTCGGCGCCGTCTTCCTCCTCCGAGGTTCCTCCGGGTATCCTCTCGCCGTAGCAGCTCCTCCTCCGAGGTTCCTCCGGGTATCATCTCGGCGTCGCAGCTCCTCCTCCGAGGTTCCTCCGGGTATCCTCTCGGCATCGTCCTCAGGGTGGTCGGAGACGAGGGTGTCACGTTCCAAGCCTGAAGAAGTAACATACGAGGCGATTGTGAAGAGGGTGAATAAAGGAACATTATTTCGCCAGGCCACATAAAATCTTAGCGTGGTTTCGGGTGAGTGGGTGTGTGTCGCAGCTGGGACAGGCTACAAGTGCATACCTCACGAAGGTCAGGGTGGTCGGTGGCAGCTTCCTCCTCTGGATGGTCGGCGTCGTCTTCCACCTCCTAGGTTCCTCCGGGTATCCTCTCGGCGGCGCAGCTCCTCCTCCGAGGTTCCTCCGGGTATCCTCTCGGCGTCGCAGCTCCTCCTCCGAGGTTCCTCCGGGTATCCTCTCAGCGTCGCAGCTCCTCCTCCGAGGTTCCTCCGGGTATCCTCTCGGCGTCGGAGCTCCTCGTCCGAGGTTCCTCCGGATATCCTCTCGGGGTCGGAGCTCCTCCTCCGAGGTTCCTCCGGGTAACCTCTCGGCGTCGGAGCTCCTCCTCCGAGGTTCCTCCGGGTATCCTCTCGGCGTCGCAGCTCCTCCTCCGAGGTTCCTCCGGGTATCCTCTCGGCGTCGTAGCTCCTCCTCCGAGGTTCCTCCGGGTATCCTCTCGGCGTCGTAGCTCCTCCTCCGAGGTTCCTCCGGGTATCCTCTCGGCGTCGTAGCTCCTCCTCCGAGGGTTTTCCGGGTATCCTCTTGGCATCGTAGCTCCACCTCCGAGGTTCCTCCTGGAATGCTCTCGGCGTCGTAGCTCCTCCTTCGAGGTTCCTCTGGGAATGCTCTCGGCACAGGCTACAAGTGCATACCTCACGAAGGTCAGGGTGGTCGGTGGCAGCTTCCTCCTCTGGATGGTCGGCGTTGCCTTCCTCCTCCGAGGTTCCTCCGGGTATCCTCTCGGCGTCGCAGCTCCTCCTCCGAGGTTCCTCAGGGAGTCCTCTCGGCGTCGTAGCTCCGCCTCCGAGGTTCTTCCGGGTATCCTCTCGGCGTCGTAGCTCCGCCTCCGAGGTTCCTCCGGGTATCCTCTCGGCGTCGTAGCTCCTCCTTCGAGGTTCCTCTGGGAATGCTCTCGGCACAGGCTACAAGTGCATACCTCACGAAGGTCAGGGTGGTCGGTGGCAGCTTCCTCCTCTGGATGGTCGGCGTTGCCTTCCTCCTCCGAGGTTCCTCCGGGTATCCTCTCGGCGTTGCCTTCCTCCTCCGAGGTTCCTCCGGGTATCCTCTCGGCGTCGCAGCTCCTCCTCCGAGGTTCCTCCGGGTATCCTCTCGGCATCGCAGCTCCTCCTCCGAGGTTCCTCCGGGTATACTCTCGGCGTCGCAGCTCCTCCTCCGTGGTTTCTCCGGCTATACTCTCGGCGTCGCAGCTCCTCCTCTGA